>NW_026706473.1:0-157983 GCF_029867415.1 Vicia villosa | reverse complement strand
GGGGGAGAGTTGTAACACCCGGTATTTAATTAATTATTTAATTAAATACTTTCAAATTATTTCGAATTTAATTATTGAATTTGTGGAGTGTTGAGAATTGTTGACATGGGTTTTTATGATTAATTAGTTTATTAATTAATTGATTAAGTTGTAGAAATAGTATTGAAGAAATACTAGATTTATTATATGGACCTAATTAAGTGATGGTGGTAGTAAAAGTTGGAGTGTGAATGTTAGGCCCAATAGGCTTAATGAAATTAGGTTAAGATAAGGATTAGACTAATTAGAAGAGAAAAAGTCTTGGGGAATTGGTCATGGGAAGTTGTAGAGAAGAGAGAAAAGAGGAGAGAAACTCATCCCCGTTTTTCTTGCAGCAGTCTCACTAAATCGAAGATCCCCGATTCGTTAACCGTTGGATCATCACCAAATTTTGTGGGTAGGTTCGCAACACCTATATCTAATTTTTGACCGTTGGGATCTTCAAAATAAGGTCTGAGTTCTGAGATATCATCATCGCACTGTAGCTGCAAATTAAGGAAAATTTTCAGCTTTTTATTCGGATTAAAAGAGGCAATGTTTGGGAGCTAAGGCTAGATGGCTTCGATCGGTAGAATTGTAGAATGGACTCCGAATACAAGGTAAGGGGTGGGGTTCTAACTCTATAACCGGACTCATGATGAATGATATGTGGGGGTTAAATTTGTAGGAAATTATTCCTGATTATTTGTTGTGATTCTGTCGTGTTGATTCGATGAAATTAGTTGTTGTGGTGATAATTGTTGTTGTTTTATGCGAAGTTGAAGGATGTTTCAGTGACGATGTATACCTCTATTTATTAGTATAGCGACGATATAGGCTTATGCCTTGTGACGATGATGTTGTTTGTTGTGTGTGTTTGTTGCATTCATATACATATGCATTTTTGGCGACGGCCTAGATTGGCAAATTAGTGACGAAGGCTTATGCCTTGATGCCTCTGTTTAACTGGCAATTGGCGATGGGGGCTGAAGCCCTGGGTACCACATGCATGTGCAGTTGTAGAGTCTCATTGTATGTGGCATGAGTGTGATTTAATTGTGATGTGATGTGACTTGAGTTGTTGTTAAATTGTGATAATATGGAGTTGTAATTATAAATTGTTATACTAATGACGTGTTGTGACAGGTATTGTCTGGAAGATGAGAAATAGTTGTTATAACTATTAATATGTTGTTGTTATTGATTTTTGTTAATATAACTGTTCAGGTTAATTGTTATTATAAATGTAGTCTGAAAGCTGTAACGTGATAATTTCGTATGATTAAATTCTAATATATTGTTTATCATGCGTTTGTTTATATTGGTAGATATCTCACCCTTTCTGAATGATGTTTCCCTACCATGGGAAACGGACAGGTACTCAAGATAGCGGTGGAAGTTTTGAAGTGATTTTATGAAGTCTTTAGTTGTTGTTAGTCGAGTTGGTGTCTTGCTCTGATACGTAGCACTCGGGGGGATAAAACGATTGTTTTATTTATTAATTCTTTTGCTGAATTTTTATATGGTTTTGGTTTAAATTGTAACTTAAAGTTACCGTGCAATGATGCTACGACTTGATTTGAATAGTTATGAAGTTTGTTGATTCCGCTGCGAGTTAATTATTGAATTTAAACAAAGTGATTTTTTTGTAATGATTTGATTATCGTTTTAAATTCTTGTGCTATGTATCTATATGAAGGCAAGTAAGCCGTAAATGTTTTTGAGATGACGAATATGTGATACCTCAAATGAACTTGTTTGGAATTTATACTCTGATTTTCCGTATAATTTATCGGGTAGATTTGGGGTGTTACATTAGTGGTATCAGAGCAGGTCGGTCCGTCCGGCCAAGTTGTCTAATGTTGTTTATTCCTCTGTACGCGACAAGTGTGTGAAACACTGTCGGTACTTGTTGCTTTCTGGTTGTTGCAGGAATTAGTTTGAGCAAAGTGGGGGAGAAGCTTTGCTTCTCGGATGTGGTTCAGTTGTAAGTTTGCAAAGATGATTGTTGTCTTGGTGTTTCGAAAACTGAATTTCGACGAAAGAAGGTGTCTCTCGAGTTATAAAAAGTTTGGGAGTGAGGAGATATGTTAAGAGTTGTTTGGAATATGTTTAAGTTGAAGAAAAACAGGTTTTGGAGTGAAATTTTCGTAAGCAAAACGCAGGAAATTGCTGAATTTGTTGTGAAACTTCAAAAATTCATAACTGGAGTTCTGGGTATCCGATTCGAGTCTCGTTTGAAGCGTTGGAAAGCTAACGAGAAGAAATTTATTTTAAAAATGGTTCCATCAGCTTTAATAGAATTATTTGTAACAAGATGATGTTGGAAAGAGATGAAGTTTGCGGTTACGCTTGTCCTTGGGACCAGACTTGTGCGTTGGTGTTGCGCTGGACGTTAGTGTCAGAGTTAAGTGAATTGAAGGAGTAATTAAAGGGTTTGTTTAGAAGAAATTTTAAGAATTAAGTGTCCCATTTGAGAAGTTTTGGAGATACCGTAAAGAGTGTCGCCGCATGGCGTCGATGTTCGCACTTTCGAATAGCGTTGGAATAGTTTACAAGTTAGTAACGGTTATGTTGAAGAAGTACCGGAATTGTCGACATATGTGTAGTCGATTTGAGATGTGTTAATTGGTTGTTATGTTGGATGGTTGGACGTGGAAGTGAAGTAGATGATGGTTGTATCGGATAAATTTTCGAGGACGAAAATATTCTAAGTGGGGGAGAGTTGTAACACCCGGTATTTAATTAATTATTTAATTAAATACTTTCAAATTATTTCGAATTTAATTATTGAATTTGTGGAGTGTTGAGAATTGTTGACATGGGTTTTTATGATTAATTAGTCTATTAATTAATTGATTAAGTTGTAGAAATAGTATTGAAGAAATACTAGATTTATTATATGGACCTAATTAAGTGATGGTGGTAGTAAAAGTTGGAGTGTGAATGTTAGGCCCAATAGGCTTAATGAAATTAGGTTAAGATAAGGATTAGACTAATTAGAAGAGAAAAAGTCTTGGGGAATTGGTCATGGGAAGTTGTAGAGAAGAGAGAAAAGAGGAGAGAAACTCATCCCCGTTTTTCTTGCAGCAGTCTCACTAAATCGAAGATCCCCGATTCGTTAACCGTTGGATCATCACCAAATTTTGTGGGTAGGTTCGCAACACCTATATCTAATTTTTGACCGTTGGGATCTTCAAAATAAGGTCTGAGTTCTGAGATATCATCATCGCACTGTAGCTGCAAATTAAGGAAAATTTTCAGCTTTTTATTCGGATTAAAAGAGGCAATGTTTGGGAGCTAAGGCTAGATGGCTTCGATCGGTAGAATTGTAGAATGGACTCCGAATACAAGGTAAGGGGTGGGGTTCTAACTCTATAACCGGACTCATGATGAATGATATGTGGGGGTTAAATTTGTAGGAAATTATTCCTGATTATTTGTTGTGATTCTGTCGTGTTGATTCGATGAAATTAGTTGTTGTGGTGATAATTGTTGTTGTTTTATGCGAAGTTGAAGGATGTTTCAGTGACGATGTATACCTCTATTTATTAGTATAGCGACGATATAGGCTTATGCCTTGTGACGATGATGTTGTTTGTTGTGTGTGTTTGTTGCATTCATATACATATGCATTTTTGGCGACGGCCTAGATTGGCAAATTAGTGACGAAGGCTTATGCCTTGATGCCTCTGTTTAACTGGCAATTGGCGATGGGGGCTGAAGCCCTGGGTACCACATGCATGTGCAGTTGTAGAGTCTCATTGTATGTGGCATGAGTGTGATTTAATTGTGATGTGATGTGACTTGAGTTGTTGTTAAATTGTGATAATATGGAGTTGTAATTATAAATTGTTATACTAATGACGTGTTGTGACAGGTATTGTCTGGAAGATGAGAAATAGTTGTTATAACTATTAATATGTTGTTGTTATTGATTTTTGTTAATATAACTGTTCAGGTTAATTGTTATTATAAATGTAGTCTGAAAGCTGTAACGTGATAATTTCGTATGATTAAATTCTAATATATTGTTTATCATGCGTTTGTTTATATTGGTAGATATCTCACCCTTTCTGAATGATGTTTCCCTACCATGGGAAACGGACAGGTACTCAAGATAGCGGTGGAAGTTTTGAAGTGATTTTATGAAGTCTTTAGTTGTTGTTAGTCGAGTTGGTGTCTTGCTCTGATACGTAGCACTCGGGGGGATAAAACGATTGTTTTATTTATTAATTCTTTTGCTGAATTTTTATATGGTTTTGGTTTAAATTGTAACTTAAAGTTACCGTGCAATGATGCTACGACTTGATTTGAATAGTTATGAAGTTTGTTGATTCCGCTGCGAGTTAATTATTGAATTTAAACAAAGTGATTTTTTTGTAATGATTTGATTATCGTTTTAAATTCTTGTGCTATGTATCTATATGAAGGCAAGTAAGCCGTAAATGTTTTTGAGATGACGAATATGTGATACCTCAAATGAACTTGTTTGGAATTTATACTCTGATTTTCCGTATAATTTATCGGGTAGATTTGGGGTGTTACATTAGTGGTATCAGAGCAGGTCGGTCCGTCCGGCCAAGTTGTCTAATGTTGTTTATTCCTCTGTACGCGACAAGTGTGTGAAACACTGTCGGTACTTGTTGCTTTCTGGTTGTTGCAGGAATTAGTTTGAGCAAAGTGGGGGAGAAGCTTTGCTTCTCGGATGTGGTTCAGTTGTAAGTTTGCAAAGATGATTGTTGTCTTGGTGTTTCGAAAACTGAATTTCGACGAAAGAAGGTGTCTCTCGAGTTATAAAAAGTTTGGGAGTGAGGAGATATGTTAAGAGTTGTTTGGAATATGTTTAAGTTGAAGAAAAACAGGTTTTGGAGTGAAATTTTCGTAAGCAAAACGCAGGAAATTGCTGAATTTGTTGTGAAACTTCAAAAATTCATAACTGGAGTTCTGGGTATCCGATTCGAGTCTCGTTTGAAGCGTTGGAAAGCTAACGAGAAGAAATTTATTTTAAAAATGGTTCCATCAGCTTTAATAGAATTATTTGTAACAAGATGATGTTGGAAAGAGATGAAGTTTGCGGTTACGCTTGTCCTTGGGACCAGACTTGTGCGTTGGTGTTGCGCTGGACGTTAGTGTCAGAGTTAAGTGAATTGAAGGAGTAATTAAAGGGTTTGTTTAGAAGAAATTTTAAGAATTAAGTGTCCCATTTGAGAAGTTTTGGAGATACCGTAAAGAGTGTCGCCGCATGGCGTCGATGTTCGCACTTTCGAATAGCGTTGGAATAGTTTACAAGTTAGTAACGGTTATGTTGAAGAAGTACCGGAATTGTCGACATATGTGTAGTCGATTTGAGATGTGTTAATTGGTTGTTATGTTGGATGGTTGGACGTGGAAGTGAAGTAGATGATGGTTGTATCGGATAAATTTTCGAGGACGAAAATATTCTAAGTGGGGGAGAGTTGTAACACCCGGTATTTAATTAATTATTTAATTAAATACTTTCAAATTATTTCGAATTTAATTATTGAATTTGTGGAGTGTTGAGAATTGTTGACATGGGTTTTTATGATTAATTAGTCTATTAATTAATTGATTAAGTTGTAGAAATAGTATTGAAGAAATACTAGATTTATTATATGGACCTAATTAAGTGATGGTGGTAGTAAAAGTTGGAGTGTGAATGTTAGGCCCAATAGGCTTAATGAAATTAGGTTAAGATAAGGATTAGACTAATTAGAAGAGAAAAAGTCTTGGGGAATTGGTCATGGGAAGTTGTAGAGAAGAGAGAAAAGAGGAGAGAAACTCATCCCCGTTTTTCTTGCAGCAGTCTCACTAAATCGAAGATCCCCGATTCGTTAACCGTTGGATCATCACCAAATTTTGTGGGTAGGTTCGCAACACCTATATCTAATTTTTGACCGTTGGGATCTTCAAAATAAGGTCTGAGTTCTGAGATATCATCATCGCACTGTAGCTGCAAATTAAGGAAAATTTTCAGCTTTTTATTCGGATTAAAAGAGGCAATGTTTGGGAGCTAAGGCTAGATGGCTTCGATCGGTAGAATTGTAGAATGGACTCCGAATACAAGGTAAGGGGTGGGGTTCTAACTCTATAACCGGACTCATGATGAATGATATGTGGGGGTTAAATTTGTAGGAAATTATTCCTGATTATTTGTTGTGATTCTGTCGTGTTGATTCGATGAAATTAGTTGTTGTGGTGATAATTGTTGTTGTTTTATGCGAAGTTGAAGGATGTTTCAGTGACGATGTATACCTCTATTTATTAGTATAGCGACGATATAGGCTTATGCCTTGTGACGATGATGTTGTTTGTTGTGTGTGTTTGTTGCATTCATATACATATGCATTTTTGGCGACGGCCTAGATTGGCAAATTAGTGACGAAGGCTTATGCCTTGATGCCTCTGTTTAACTGGCAATTGGCGATGGGGGCTGAAGCCCTGGGTACCACATGCATGTGCAGTTGTAGAGTCTCATTGTATGTGGCATGAGTGTGATTTAATTGTGATGTGATGTGACTTGAGTTGTTGTTAAATTGTGATAATATGGAGTTGTAATTATAAATTGTTATACTAATGACGTGTTGTGACAGGTATTGTCTGGAAGATGAGAAATAGTTGTTATAACTATTAATATGTTGTTGTTATTGATTTTTGTTAATATAACTGTTCAGGTTAATTGTTATTATAAATGTAGTCTGAAAGCTGTAACGTGATAATTTCGTATGATTAAATTCTAATATATTGTTTATCATGCGTTTGTTTATATTGGTAGATATCTCACCCTTTCTGAATGATGTTTCCCTACCATGGGAAACGGACAGGTACTCAAGATAGCGGTGGAAGTTTTGAAGTGATTTTATGAAGTCTTTAGTTGTTGTTAGTCGAGTTGGTGTCTTGCTCTGATACGTAGCACTCGGGGGGATAAAACGATTGTTTTATTTATTAATTCTTTTGCTGAATTTTTATATGGTTTTGGTTTAAATTGTAACTTAAAGTTACCGTGCAATGATGCTACGACTTGATTTGAATAGTTATGAAGTTTGTTGATTCCGCTGCGAGTTAATTATTGAATTTAAACAAAGTGATTTTTTTGTAATGATTTGATTATCGTTTTAAATTCTTGTGCTATGTATCTATATGAAGGCAAGTAAGCCGTAAATGTTTTTGAGATGACGAATATGTGATACCTCAAATGAACTTGTTTGGAATTTATACTCTGATTTTCCGTATAATTTATCGGGTAGATTTGGGGTGTTACATTAGTGGTATCAGAGCAGGTCGGTCCGTCCGGCCAAGTTGTCTAATGTTGTTTATTCCTCTGTACGCGACAAGTGTGTGAAACACTGTCGGTACTTGTTGCTTTCTGGTTGTTGCAGGAATTAGTTTGAGCAAAGTGGGGGAGAAGCTTTGCTTCTCGGATGTGGTTCAGTTGTAAGTTTGCAAAGATGATTGTTGTCTTGGTGTTTCGAAAACTGAATTTCGACGAAAGAAGGTGTCTCTCGAGTTATAAAAAGTTTGGGAGTGAGGAGATATGTTAAGAGTTGTTTGGAATATGTTTAAGTTGAAGAAAAACAGGTTTTGGAGTGAAATTTTCGTAAGCAAAACGCAGGAAATTGCTGAATTTGTTGTGAAACTTCAAAAATTCATAACTGGAGTTCTGGGTATCCGATTCGAGTCTCGTTTGAAGCGTTGGAAAGCTAACGAGAAGAAATTTATTTTAAAAATGGTTCCATCAGCTTTAATAGAATTATTTGTAACAAGATGATGTTGGAAAGAGATGAAGTTTGCGGTTACGCTTGTCCTTGGGACCAGACTTGTGCGTTGGTGTTGCGCTGGACGTTAGTGTCAGAGTTAAGTGAATTGAAGGAGTAATTAAAGGGTTTGTTTAGAAGAAATTTTAAGAATTAAGTGTCCCATTTGAGAAGTTTTGGAGATACCGTAAAGAGTGTCGCCGCATGGCGTCGATGTTCGCACTTTCGAATAGCGTTGGAATAGTTTACAAGTTAGTAACGGTTATGTTGAAGAAGTACCGGAATTGTCGACATATGTGTAGTCGATTTGAGATGTGTTAATTGGTTGTTATGTTGGATGGTTGGACGTGGAAGTGAAGTAGATGATGGTTGTATCGGATAAATTTTCGAGGACGAAAATATTCTAAGTGGGGGAGAGTTGTAACACCCGGTATTTAATTAATTATTTAATTAAATACTTTCAAATTATTTCGAATTTAATTATTGAATTTGTGGAGTGTTGAGAATTGTTGACATGGGTTTTTATGATTAATTAGTCTATTAATTAATTGATTAAGTTGTAGAAATAGTATTGAAGAAATACTAGATTTATTATATGGACCTAATTAAGTGATGGTGGTAGTAAAAGTTGGAGTGTGAATGTTAGGCCCAATAGGCTTAATGAAATTAGGTTAAGATAAGGATTAGACTAATTAGAAGAGAAAAAGTCTTGGGGAATTGGTCATGGGAAGTTGTAGAGAAGAGAGAAAAGAGGAGAGAAACTCATCCCCGTTTTTCTTGCAGCAGTCTCACTAAATCGAAGATCCCCGATTCGTTAACCGTTGGATCATCACCAAATTTTGTGGGTAGGTTCGCAACACCTATATCTAATTTTTGACCGTTGGGATCTTCAAAATAAGGTCTGAGTTCTGAGATATCATCATCGCACTGTAGCTGCAAATTAAGGAAAATTTTCAGCTTTTTATTCGGATTAAAAGAGGCTATGTTTGGGAGCTAAGGCTAGATGGCTTCGATCGGTAGAATTGTAGAATGGACTCCGAATACAAGGTAAGGGGTGGGGTTCTAACTCTATAACCGGACTCATGATGAATGATATGTGGGGGTTAAATTTGTAGGAAATTATTCCTGATTATTTGTTGTGATTCTGTCGTGTTGATTCGATGAAATTAGTTGTTGTGGTGATAATTGTTGTTGTTTTATGCGAAGTTGAAGGATGTTTCAGTGACGATGTATACCTCTATTTATTAGTATAGCGACGATATAGGCTTATGCCTTGTGACGATGATGTTGTTTGTTGTGTGTGTTTGTTGCATTCATATACATATGCATTTTTGGCGACGGCCTAGATTGGCAAATTAGTGACGAAGGCTTATGCCTTGATGCCTCTGTTTAACTGGCAATTGGCGATGGGGGCTGAAGCCCTGGGTACCACATGCATGTGCAGTTGTAGAGTCTCATTGTATGTGGCATGAGTGTGATTTAATTGTGATGTGATGTGACTTGAGTTGTTGTTAAATTGTGATAATATGGAGTTGTAATTATAAATTGTTATACTAATGACGTGTTGTGACAGGTATTGTCTGGAAGATGAGAAATAGTTGTTATAACTATTAATATGTTGTTGTTATTGATTTTTGTTAATATAACTGTTCAGGTTAATTGTTATTATAAATGTAGTCTGAAAGCTGTAACGTGATAATTTCGTATGATTAAATTCTAATATATTGTTTATCATGCGTTTGTTTATATTGGTAGATATCTCACCCTTTCTGAATGATGTTTCCCTACCATGGGAAACGGACAGGTACTCAAGATAGCGGTGGAAGTTTTGAAGTGATTTTATGAAGTCTTTAGTTGTTGTTAGTCGAGTTGGTGTCTTGCTCTGATACGTAGCACTCGGGGGGATAAAACGATTGTTTTATTTATTAATTCTTTTGCTGAATTTTTATATGGTTTTGGTTTAAATTGTAACTTAAAGTTACCGTGCAATGATGCTACGACTTGATTTGAATAGTTATGAAGTTTGTTGATTCCGCTGCGAGTTAATTATTGAATTTAAACAAAGTGATTTTTTTGTAATGATTTGATTATCGTTTTAAATTCTTGTGCTATGTATCTATATGAAGGCAAGTAAGCCGTAAATGTTTTTGAGATGACGAATATGTGATATCTCAAATGAACTTGTTTGGAATTTATACTCTGATTTTCCGTATAATTTATCGGGTAGATTTGGGGTGTTACATTAGTGGTATCAGAGCAGGTCGGTCCGTCCGGCCAAGTTGTCTAATGTTGTTTATTCCTCTGTACGCGACAAGTGTGTGAAACACTGTCGGTACTTGTTGCTTTCTGGTTGTTGCAGGAATTAGTTTGAGCAAAGTGGGGGAGAAGCTTTGCTTCTCGGATGTGGTTCAGTTGTAAGTTTGCAAAGATGATTGTTGTCTTGGTGTTTCGAAAACTGAATTTCGACGAAAGAAGGTGTCTCTCGAGTTATAAAAAGTTTGGGAGTGAGGAGATATGTTAAGAGTTGTTTGGAATATGTTTAAGTTGAAGAAAAACAGGTTTTGGAGTGAAATTTTCGTAAGCAAAACGCAGGAAATTGCTGAATTTGTTGTGAAACTTCAAAAATTCATAACTGGAGTTCTGGGTATCCGATTCGAGTCTCGTTTGAAGCGTTGGAAAGCTAACGAGAAGAAATTTATTTTAAAAATGGTTCCATCAGCTTTAATAGAATTATTTGTAACAAGATGATGTTGGAAAGAGATGAAGTTTGCGGTTACGCTTGTCCTTGGGACCAGACTTGTGCGTTGGTGTTGCGCTGGACGTTAGTGTCAGAGTTAAGTGAATTGAAGGAGTAATTAAAGGGTTTGTTTAGAAGAAATTTTAAGAATTAAGTGTCCCATTTGAGAAGTTTTGGAGATACCGTAAAGAGTGTCGCCGCATGGCGTCGATGTTCGCACTTTCGAATAGCGTTGGAATAGTTTACAAGTTAGTAACGGTTATGTTGAAGAAGTACCGGAATTGTCGACATATGTGTAGTCGATTTGAGATGTGTTAATTGGTTGTTATGTTGGATGGTTGGACGTGGAAGTGAAGTAGATGATGGTTGTATCGGATAAATTTTCGAGGACGAAAATATTCTAAGTGGGGGAGAGTTGTAACACCCGGTATTTAATTAATTATTTAATTAAATACTTTCAAATTATTTCGAATTTAATTATTGAATTTGTGGAGTGTTGAGAATTGTTGACATGGGTTTTTATGATTAATTAGTCTATTAATTAATTGATTAAGTTGTAGAAATAGTATTGAAGAAATACTAGATTTATTATATGGACCTAATTAAGTGATGGTGGTAGTAAAAGTTGGAGTGTGAATGTTAGGCCCAATAGGCTTAATGAAATTAGGTTAAGATAAGGATTAGACTAATTAGAAGAGAAAAAGTCTTGGGGAATTGGTCATGGGAAGTTGTAGAGAAGAGAGAAAAGAGGAGAGAAACTCATCCCCGTTTTTCTTGCAGCAGTCTCACTAAATCGAAGATCCCCGATTCGTTAACCGTTGGATCATCACCAAATTTTGTGGGTAGGTTCGCAACACCTATATCTAATTTTTGACCGTTGGGATCTTCAAAATAAGGTCTGAGTTCTGAGATATCATCATCGCACTGTAGCTGCAAATTAAGGAAAATTTTCAGCTTTTTATTCGGATTAAAAGAGGCAATGTTTGGGAGCTAAGGCTAGATGGCTTCGATCGGTAGAATTGTAGAATGGACTCCGAATACAAGGTAAGGGGTGGGGTTCTAACTCTATAACCGGACTCATGATGAATGATATGTGGGGGTTAAATTTGTAGGAAATTATTCCTGATTATTTGTTGTGATTCTGTCGTGTTGATTCGATGAAATTAGTTGTTGTGGTGATAATTGTTGTTGTTTTATGCGAAGTTGAAGGATGTTTCAGTGACGATGTATACCTCTATTTATTAGTATAGCGACGATATAGGCTTATGCCTTGTGACGATGATGTTGTTTGTTGTGTGTGTTTGTTGCATTCATATACATATGCATTTTTGGCGACGGCCTAGATTGGCAAATTAGTGACGAAGGCTTATGCCTTGATGCCTCTGTTTAACTGGCAATTGGCGATGGGGGCTGAAGCCCTGGGTACCACATGCATGTGCAGTTGTAGAGTCTCATTGTATGTGGCATGAGTGTGATTTAATTGTGATGTGATGTGACTTGAGTTGTTGTTAAATTGTGATAATATGGAGTTGTAATTATAAATTGTTATACTAATGACGTGTTGTGACAGGTATTGTCTGGAAGATGAGAAATAGTTGTTATAACTATTAATATGTTGTTGTTATTGATTTTTGTTAATATAACTGTTCAGGTTAATTGTTATTATAAATGTAGTCTGAAAGCTGTAACGTGATAATTTCGTATGATTAAATTCTAATATATTGTTTATCATGCGTTTGTTTATATTGGTAGATATCTCACCCTTTCTGAATGATGTTTCCCTACCATGGGAAACGGACAGGTACTCAAGATAGCGGTGGAAGTTTTGAAGTGATTTTATGAAGTCTTTAGTTGTTGTTAGTCGAGTTGGTGTCTTGCTCTGATACGTAGCACTCGGGGGGATAAAACGATTGTTTTATTTATTAATTCTTTTGCTGAATTTTTATATGGTTTTGGTTTAAATTGTAACTTAAAGTTACCGTGCAATGATGCTACGACTTGATTTGAATAGTTATGAAGTTTGTTGATTCCGCTGCGAGTTAATTATTGAATTTAAACAAAGTGATTTTTTTGTAATGATTTGATTATCGTTTTAAATTCTTGTGCTATGTATCTATATGAAGGCAAGTAAGCCGTAAATGTTTTTGAGATGACGAATATGTGATACCTCAAATGAACTTGTTTGGAATTTATACTCTGATTTTCCGTATAATTTATCGGGTAGATTTGGGGTGTTACATTAGTGGTATCAGAGCAGGTCGGTCCGTCCGGCCAAGTTGTCTAATGTTGTTTATTCCTCTGTACGCGACAAGTGTGTGAAACACTGTCGGTACTTGTTGCTTTCTGGTTGTTGCAGGAATTAGTTTGAGCAAAGTGGGGGAGAAGCTTTGCTTCTCGGATGTGGTTCAGTTGTAAGTTTGCAAAGATGATTGTTGTCTTGGTGTTTCGAAAACTGAATTTCGACGAAAGAAGGTGTCTCTCGAGTTATAAAAAGTTTGGGAGTGAGGAGATATGTTAAGAGTTGTTTGGAATATGTTTAAGTTGAAGAAAAACAGGTTTTGGAGTGAAATTTTCGTAAGCAAAACGCAGGAAATTGCTGAATTTGTTGTGAAACTTCAAAAATTCATAACTGGAGTTCTGGGTATCCGATTCGAGTCTCGTTTGAAGCGTTGGAAAGCTAACGAGAAGAAATTTATTTTAAAAATGGTTCCATCAGCTTTAATAGAATTATTTGTAACAAGATGATGTTGGAAAGAGATGAAGTTTGCGGTTACGCTTGTCCTTGGGACCAGACTTGTGCGTTGGTGTTGCGCTGGACGTTAGTGTCAGAGTTAAGTGAATTGAAGGAGTAATTAAAGGGTTTGTTTAGAAGAAATTTTAAGAATTAAGTGTCCCATTTGAGAAGTTTTGGAGATACCGTAAAGAGTGTCGCCGCATGGCGTCGATGTTCGCACTTTCGAATAGCGTTGGAATAGTTTACAAGTTAGTAACGGTTATGTTGAAGAAGTACCGGAATTGTCGACATATGTGTAGTCGATTTGAGATGTGTTAATTGGTTGTTATGTTGGATGGTTGGACGTGGAAGTGAAGTAGATGATGGTTGTATCGGATAAATTTTCGAGGACGAAAATATTCTAAGTGGGGGAGAGTTGTAACACCCGGTATTTAATTAATTATTTAATTAAATACTTTCAAATTATTTCGAATTTAATTATTGAATTTGTGGAGTGTTGAGAATTGTTGACATGGTTTTTTATGATTAATTAGTCTATTAATTAATTGATTAAGTTGTAGAAATAGTATTGAAGAAATACTAGATTTATTATATGGACCTAATTAAGTGATGGTGGTAGTAAAAGTTGGAGTGTGAATGTTAGGCCCAATAGGCTTAATGAAATTAGGTTAAGATAAGGATTAGACTAATTAGAAGAGAAAAAGTCTTGGGGAATTGGTCATGGGAAGTTGTAGAGAAGAGAGAAAAGAGGAGAGAAACTCATCCCCGTTTTTCTTGCAGCAGTCTCACTAAATCGAAGATCCCCGATTCGTTAACCGTTGGATCATCACCAAATTTTGTGGGTAGGTTCGCAACACCTATATCTAATTTTTGACCGTTGGGATCTTCAAAATAAGGTCTGAGTTCTGAGATATCATCATCGCACTGTAGCTGCAAATTAAGGAAAATTTTCAGCTTTTTATTCGGATTAAAAGAGGCAATGTTTGGGAGCTAAGGCTAGATGGCTTCGATCGGTAGAATTGTAGAATGGACTCCGAATACAAGGTAAGGGGTGGGGTTCTAACTCTATAACCGGACTCATGATGAATGATATGTGGGGGTTAAATAATATATAGCATCCTTTGATTCTCTCTCTCTCTCTTTCTTTATGGTGATTGGATGTTATTTTTATAGGATAAATTGTAATTTTTATGAGTGGTGTAAATACATTTTTTATTTTCTGAAATAGAATTAAAGATTTGAGTCGATTTAACTTACGTATCACAAATTCAAAAATAAGTCTTTTAATAAAAAAATCAAATATATTATATGCTCTATTTTTTCTTTATAAATTAAATATCTTGATTGTACCGTTAGAAAAATTATTTTTTTAAGTAACTCAAAGACAAGAATAGATAATCTCATTAAAAAAATTATACTATCACAAGTTTATAGTTAAACTCAAATTAAATATAAATAATATATAGCATCCTTTGATTCTCTCTCTCTCTCTCTCTCTTTATGGTGATTGGATGTGATTTTTATAGGATAAATTGTAATTTTTATGAGTGGTGTAAATACATTTTTTATTTTCTGAAATAGAATTAAAGATTTGAGTCGATTTAACTTACGTATCACAAATTCAAAAATAAGTCTTTTAATAAAAAAATCAAATATATTATATGCTCTATTTTTTCTTTATAAATTAAATATCTTGATTGTACCGTTAGAAAAATTAATTTTTTAAGTAACTCAAAGACAAGAATAGATAATCTCATTAAAAAAATTATACTATCACAAGTTTATAGTTAAACTCAAATTAAATATAAATAATATATAGCATCCTTTGATTCTCTCTCTCTCTCTCTTTATGGTGATTGGATGTGATTTTTATAGGATAAATTGTAATTTTTATGAGTGGTGTAAATACATTTTTTTTTCTGAAATAGAATTAAAGATTTGAGTCGATTTAACTTACGTATCACAAATTCAAAAATAAGTCTTTTAATAAAAAAATCAAATATATTATATGCTCTATTTTTTCTTTATAAATTAAATATCTTGATTGTACCGTTAGAAAAATTAATTTTTTAAGTAACTCAAAGACAAGAATAGATAATCTCATTAAAAAAATTATACTATCACAAGTTTATAGTTAAACTCAAATTAAATATAAATAATATATAGCATCCTTTGATTCTCTTGTTAGACGCTGGCCTTAGGATCTAGAGGGGGGGTGAATAGATCGTTCACAGTTTTGCGGAGTTAAACGACTTTTCAGCGGAAGTGATTCTGAATCGACTCGCGTCTATTCCGAACCACTATCGAAACGATTGTATATGTGTTTAAAACCAGTCGAAGACTTGAGATAAGTGATAAGAGTATATGTTGCAGAATCAAAGCGTTGCTCTTATTGAAAATCAGATTAACTTCTTGTATGATTGACAATATTTGCAATGCAGTAAAAGTGATAGAAACAAATATACAAACACTTGGTGATAATGATCAAATTGATGGTGATTCAATATGTGATGGATTGTGATGTTTATATAGGTTCTTAATTCACAATCTTAACACTCGAATCATTAATCAATTTGCTATTATAACCAAATATGAACAGAATGTAAATGAAAAAGTAAAAGCGACAAGAACACGATATTTGTTTAGGCAGTTCGTCGATCGTCCTCGCTACGACTACGTCTGCCCCCAATTCCAAATTGAAATTGGGTAATCTTTCATTAATGTTGAAAGTAGTATATACAAAGAAGATAACAAAGCGATAAACGATAAACCAATTATGTCGATCCTTTGAATCTTCTTCCCCCTTAATCTTGAGCAAGATCAAGGTTATCCAAGAGCTTCACTTTGATTCCCTTCTGCAGTGTCTTGATTCCTTGAACTCCCCGTTCCTCAATCGTTACACTCAGCCGAATCCTCAATGAACGCCTCTTGATAAAAAACCCCAAGAACCACCCGTCGTGGAGGACAAAACCCGCAGATTTTATTCACCAACAAACCCCACAAACCTTCACCCACTAGGAATCTTCAATTCCGTTCCATGGACGTTATCGAACTCATCACTAACCCGCAACGCAAGAATGATTATGTGTAATTGTGTTGGAGATGATGAAGAACGAAGATGAGAAGCGTTTGTGTATCTTTCAGTCGTTGGTGTTTCTTTGAATAATGAACCTTTGATCATATATATGATAACTTAACAGTTGGAGACGAGAGAAACAGAATTTTTGGCATTCTTGATCAGTTAGGTCGACCTCTTGTAGAGCTTAGGTCGACCTAGCAGTGCTTGCAGAATTTTGCTCCCAGTTAGGTCGACCTGTTTAAGGAGTAGGTCGACCAAAATCCTCTTCAAATGCATTCTGGGGACATTTTCTCAGATTAGGTCGACCTAGTCGTTGTGTAGGTCGACCTAGCAGACTGGTATGTAAATTTCATCAATTTAGGTCGACCTAGATGATGTGTGAGTCGACCTAGCAGAAGTATGTGGATTTTTCTCCATTTTAGGTCGACCTGGGTTGACAGTAGGTCGACCTAACTGCTGGTTTTCTGCATTCTTATTGATCTGCTTGTGTTGAGTCGACCTGAAGTATAATAGATCAACCTGTACTGTCATGAGTGATCAATGCTTGCTTTTCTTTGAGTTTTCTGCTTCCGCCTTGTTGTTTGAATGCTTATTTGAGTTTGCCATAAATCAAAAACATCTTTGAGTGTAATCTTGTATTCACATCTCTCTCTCTCTCTCTTTATGGTGATTGGATGTGATTTTTATAGGATAAATTGTAATTTTTATGAGTGGTGTAAATACATTTTTTATTTTCTGAAATAGAATTAAAGATTTGAGTCGATTTAACTTACGTATCACAAATTCAAAAATAAGTCTTTTATTAAAAAAATCAAATATATTATATGCTCTATTTTTTCTTTATAAATTAAATATCTTGATTGTACCGTTAGAAAAATTAATTTTTTAAGTAACTCAAAGACAAGAATAGATAATCTCATTAAAAAAATTATACTATCATAAGTTTATAGTTAAACTCAAATTAAATATAAATAATATATAGCATCCTTTGATTCTCTCTCTCTCTTTCTTTATGGTGATTGGATGTGATTTTTATAGGATAAATTGTAATTTTTATGAGTGGTGTAAATACATTTTTTATTTTCTGAAATAGAATTAAAGATTTGAGTCGATTTAACTTACGTATCACAAATTCAAAAATAAGTCTTTTAATAAAAAAATCAAATATATTATATGCTCAATTTTTTCTTTATAAATTAAATATCTTGATTGTACCGTTAGAAAAATTAATTTTTTAAGTAACTCAAAGACAAGAATAGATAATCTCATTAAAAAAATTATACTATCACAAGTTTATAGTTAAACTCAAATTAAATATAAATAATATATAGCATCCTTTGATTCTCTCTCTCTCTCTTTCTTTATGGTGATTGGATGTGATTTTTATAGGATAAATTGTAATTTTTATGAGTGGTGTAAATACATTTTTTATTTTCTGAAATAGAATTAAAGATTTGAGTCGATTTAACTTACATATCACAAATTCAAAAATAAGTCTTTTAATAAAAAAATCAAATATATTATATGCTCTATTTTTTCTTTATAAATTAAATATCTTGATTGTACCGTTAGAAAAATTAATTTTTTAAGTAACTCAAAGACAAGAATAGATAATCTCATTAAAAAAATTATACTATCACAAGTTTATAGTTAAAATCAAATTAAATATAAATAATATATAGCATCCTTTGATTCTCTCTCTCTCTCTCTATGGTGATTGGATGTGATTTTTATAGGATAAATTGTAATTTTTATGAGTGGTGTAAATACATTTTTTATTTTCTGAAATAGAATTAAAGATTTGAGTCGATTTAACTTACGTATCACAAATTCAAAAATAAGTCTTTTAATAAAAAAATCAAATATATTATATGCTCTATTTTTTCTTTATAAATTAAATATCTTGATTGTACCGTTAGAAAAATTAATTTTTTAAGTTACTCAAAGACAAGAATAGATAATCTCATTAAAAAAATTATACTATCACAAGTTTATAGTTAAACTCAAATTAAATATAAATAATATATAGCATCCTTTGATTCTCTCTCTCTCTCTCTTTATGGTGATTGGATGTGATTTTTATAGGATAAATTGTAATTTTTATGAGTGGTGTAAATACATTTTTTATTTTCTGAAATAGAATTAAAGATTTGAGTCGATTTAACTTACGTATCACAAATTCAAAAATAAGTCTTTTAATAAAAAAATCAAATATATTATATGCTCTATTTTTTCTGTATAAATTAAATATCTTGATTGTACCGTTAGAAAAATTAATTTTTTAAGTAACTCAAAGACAAGAATAGATAATCTCATTAAAAAAATTATACTATCACAAGTTTATAGTTAAACTCAAATTAAATATAAATAATATATAGCATCCTTTGATTCTCTCTCTCTCTCTTTCTTTATGGTGATTGGATGTGATTTTTATAGGATAAATTGTAATTTTTATGAGTGGTGTAAATACATTTTTTATTTTCTGAAATAGAATTAAAGATTTGAGTCGATTTAACTTACGTATCACAAATTCAAAAATAAGTCTTTTAATAAAAAAATCAAATATATTATATGCTCTATTTTTTCTTTATAAATTAAATATCTTGATTGTACCGTTAGAAAAATTAATTTTTTAAGTAACTCAAAGACAAGAATAGATAATATCATTAAAAAAATTATACTATCACAAGTTTATAGTTAAACTCAAATTAAATATAAATAATATATAGCATCCTTTGATTCTCTCTCTCTCTCTTTCTTTATGGTGATTGGATGTGATTTTTATAGGATAAATTGTAATTTTTATGAGTGGTGTAAATACATTTTTTATTTTCTGAAATAGAATTAAAGATTTGGGTCGATTTAACTTACGTATCACAAATTCAAAAATAAGTCTTTTAATAAAAAAATCAAATATATTATATGCTCTATTTTTTCTTTATAAATTAAATATCTTGATTGTACCGTTAGAAAAATTAATTTTTTAAGTAACTCAAAGACAAGAATAGATAATCTCATTAAAAAAATTATACTATCACAAGTTTATAGTTAAAATCAAATTAAATATAAATAATATATAGCATCCTTTGATTCTCTCTCTCTCTTTATGGTGATTGGATG
Organism: Vicia villosa; assembly: GCF_029867415.1. Classification (NCBI taxonomy): domain Eukaryota; kingdom Viridiplantae; phylum Streptophyta; class Magnoliopsida; order Fabales; family Fabaceae; genus Vicia; species Vicia villosa. The sequence continues at coordinate 138,520 of NW_026706473.1, read as the reverse complement.
TGATTTTTATAGGATAAATTGTAATTTTTATGAGTGGTGTAAATACATTTTTTATTTTCTGAAATAGAATTAAAGATTTGAGTCGATTTAACTTACGTATCACAAATTCAAAAATAAGTCTTTTAATAAAAAAATCAAATATATTATATGCTCTATTTTTTCTTTATAAATTAAATATCTTGATTGTACCGTTAGAAAAATTAATTTTTTAAGTTACTCAAAGACAAGAATAGATAATCTCATTAAAAAAATTATACTATCACAAGTTTATAGTTAAACTCAAATTAAATATAAATAATATATAGCATCCTTTGATTCTCTCTCTCTCTTTATGGTGATTGGATGTGATTTTTATAGGATAAATTGTAATTTTTATGAGTGGTGTAAATACATTTTTTATTTTCTGAAATAGAAGTAAAGATTTGAGTCGATTTAACTTACATATCACAAATTCAAAAATAAGTCTTTTAATAAAAAAATCAAATATATTATATGCTCTATTTTTTCTTTATAAATTAAATATCTTGATTGTACCGTTAGAAAAATTAATTTTTTAAGTAACTCAAAGACAAGAATAGATAATCTCATTAAAAAAATTATACTATCACAAGTTTATAGTTAAACTCAAATTAAATATAAATAATATATAGCATCCTTTGACACGCTCTCATTCGTTTTATCTAACTTCTGCACACATTAACATCCCCTTTATGTTAAAAACATTTTTGAAAGGATTGAGATAAGCCTTAAGTATCAATGACCGGCCTCGTTATCGTAGTTCGGTGTGAAGTAGAGTTGAATCTTTTTGGATCAGTTTTTTGAAAAAAATAATGGAGATTGCGCATTTAATACATTTTCTTCATTGATACACTTGTCATCCATTCCTAACACGTGCAATGACGTGACCAGTTAAGGTGCACTGTAATTTACATAGTGCTTGATTGCACTTGTGTAGGCGTGTATCCATGAGTGGAAATCTAGTTGTTGATCTCTTTCTTTTTTTTTGTTCATAGTGCTGGGATTTAAGAGAGGTTTTTCAAAAAAAATATTCCTCTGAGAGGAGTAATTCCGATGAACGAATTTTGATTAAATCATTTATCACAAATCAAACACAAAATAAGGTTTTTGGATTTCTTTTTGAAGCGTCTTTTATCTTTGATAACAAACGGCGGAAGATATTTGCGTCTGTACGTAGTCACACGAGTGTAAAGGGGATGGTTATGCTATCAGTTTTTTTGTTCTGAGAAAATTGACAAATAGGATTGTAAAGAAAATAGCTTCTCTTATTTACAAAGAGCTACTAAAACCTAATGCTTCTTATTTTGAATTTTTCTAAAATAAACCCAATCTTATTTAATTAAACTATTTTAATTAAATAAATATTACTTAAATTTAATTAAACTTTTTTAATTAAATAAAGTAAAATATTAATTAAATTAAATCCTATTTAATTTAATCAATTGTTAATTCTCATTTATTTAATTAAATCATATTTAATCAAATAAATTATATATGTGTTAATGTATTAAATTATTTAAATATTATTAACACATAATTAAATTAAATCTTATTTAATTTAATCGTACATTCCAGTATCAATATTATATGCTTGTGATCCTATAATATTAAATCAACTACCTAACTAAGATTAGAAAATGCCATTGTACTCTCTAATTTATTCCTTAACTCAAATTTCAATTACACTACATTTTACCTTTAATTGTAATTTACTAATTCAAAATACGCTGACCAATAAAAAATTCCTTTTTGACATGTGGCGGAAGTGTTTCATGCTTTTATTCAAGTGGGTTTCTTAAAAAAACTTCCCTAATTTTTCCCTTTCTTCCTCCTCCTCTATCCCAAAACCCTAGCAAAAGAAAAAGTTTCCTTCACCCTCTCTCTATTTTTAGAACAACATATTTTATTAGTAGTTCCTTCACCCTCAGCATTATGTTGTTATATTTCAGTTTAGTTTCGCATAAGCATTAACCAAGTTTACTATTTTATTAGTCAATAAATGACATAATATTAACCAAGTTCTGACATTAAAATATGAAATATAATAATTAGTCTTTTCACTCTATTATCCAATTTTATTGGCTATATTTCATATATTTTATAATTTAATATCAAAACAAGTATAAAGATTAATTATTATAATTTATATTTTAATATCAAAATTTAGTTAATGTTAAATATTTTATTAGTTAATGAAATAATAAATTTGATTAATAAATTATAAGTAAAATATGTGGTTAATAATATATTTTTGTGGTTTAGGGTTTAAAATAAAATATTTTCTATAAATATTATTTTATTTTAAAAAACTATTTACCGTATAAATATAGCAAAGAGTGTTTGGTGTAATTGTTGGACGTACAATAGCATTGCTCTAAATCATTAACTAGTTACAAACACAACCAAAGAAAACTAAATAGAAAAAATTGAGCAATGAGATGACACCTAAAAAAGTCCAGATGACACAATTCAGGCATATGTATACTTATTAGGTGATGTGTAAAACTATACTTTAAACCTATACAAATTTACATTATGTACGATACAATGACTGAGAATAATTTTATCAAGACGATTTTCCTCATCTATGATCTCTTGAACAAGCTAGAGAGTACATGGAAAACTATAGAAACGAGCTGAATTAAAATGTTTGCAATGAATTATGAAAAACTACATAGAACTGAGATAATCTTTTATAATTGACAAAATGGGGTTGGAGTTGGGATATCCTTCCAATGAGCGAAATATGATTCCATCCATCCTTGCTTGAACTCCATCTGAAAATGTCAAACCCTGTAGCAGTTCCTTCAATGTGTTTTCAACTCCAGTTAGGGAACTACTTGCGCCTAATAAAATCTCAGGTAGCGAGGGACTTGATCTGGATATCTCCACAACAGTAACCTGGCATAACTCAGTCAAAATCACCATTTTTTGCAATTGTACTTTTCTAATACAACATTCATATTGGCTGAATAAACGTGATCTCAAACTAACCTGGTTTTCTTGAGGTATATTGGCCTTCAACTTTGCTATGGCAATGGCTCGAGAAAGGCCACCAATAGCATCAACCAAACCACGCGATGCCGCATCTTTACCAGTCCAAACCCTTCCCTGTGCTACCTCCTCCATCTTATCAACCTAGGTACAAAATGATAGTTGTGACAAAGATCAGTAAGAAAGAATGATGAACAAAAGATCACAGGAATAATAAGCTTTATGAACATAGAACATACAGTCATTGATCTGGATAAAGCTGCCTTGTCTCGAAATTGTTTATAAGCATTCTGAGCAGATTTGGCAAATAGCTCTGCTTCATCTGGTCTATACCAAAGGAAAAAAGAAACAGAAATGCTCATAATTGTCTGCTCTGGAATGGAAGTCAGATATATTGATAGCTATACAACACAAATACCTATGTTGTTAAATCTCGGAAAGCGGCGCGGCGCGGTCAACCCAAAAAATGGGAGCGGCGCGGAAGCGGGGAGCGGTGCGGCGCTATTTGACTATTTTTATTTTTTTATTTTTTAATTAATATATAATTTATATACAAAATAAAAAAAATAAAAATAAAAAACAAGGGGTTCAAATAATAGTGATAAGTGGTGTTTAGAAAATAAAGCAACTACTTTTGGACTTATGGCCCAAAAACCATAAAAAAAGAGCAAAAAAAACTTGGGCCCATCATTCTCAGTTAAACCCTAATTTATAAGCATGAGTGAGTGGCAAAAGCGCCGCCTGCAAGTAAAGAAAAAGAAAACACGTTCTCTCTCCTTGCCATTGCCATGACTGCTATCTGTTTCACTGTTCGTTGGATTCGAATTTTCTTCTCTCATCTCTCTCGATCCGTTTCACGGCTATGCTCTCTTCTCTCTCTGCTCTCTTGCCATCTGTAACCACGAAAATGGAAAAGCGGACGCTCCAAACCGCTCCAGGACCCGATTTCGCGGCCGCTCAAGCCGCTTTGGGCCGCTTCACCATTTCGCGCTATACCGGTACCACCCAAAGCGGCCTCACCGGATTTTCCGCATCGCTCCGCGATAGCGGCCGCTCCAGCCGCTTTTAACAACATAGACAAATACCTTGTTAAATCTAAAAACCTTCGATAAAGATTTAAAAAATATAAATGTCAGGAATAACCTTCTGCCACCCTAAATTGATCTTGTAATTCCTAGAGGGTAAGAGATTGTGAGTTTGTTTATTGATCGGCGGATTATTTTTGCTACAATCTGCTTTCATATATGATAAAGTTTTTACGAATACCTGCACCTTGATCCCTTTTCTACAGAGATCAGTAAATGGGAACCCAATAATTGCTACCATTATTAACTAAGTATGCTGTAAGCCATACAAGATTTTATCTACAATCCATCACACTAAACTTCACTAAGTAACATTCTTAAATGTGAATAATCAGAGACATATTCAAACCAAGATAGACCAGCTAACTACTTCTTCTCATTAGAGGAGTCAATGTGTTCAGCTATTTATTAACTATCTGAGCTTGACATGTTAAATGTTCTGTCAGACACATTTGTTTAATTAAATAAACAAACCTAACCTTCGAGGTTTTAACTTCTAATCCCAGCATAAACAAAAGCAAGGTACAAAAGCAACTTGAAGGAGACAACATTTTGTATACTCGGGTGGGAAGTTTTTAAAGAAGACTATTCTACCAATAAATTGATGATGAAGATTTGACTAGCCTGTTTTTTTTATCATAGAAAACTGAAACTTTATTCATGCTTGATCATGTTAAAATTGATTGTGTAGATTTTTTTATTTACTTAAGTTAGGTATTAGGAGTATAGGATAAAGGAGTGGGCTTAACCTTGTATTAGGAATTGGGCCTTAGCTCAATTCCCTTCCCACTCCCTTGCATTATCCATAACAGAATTCAGTTAGAGGTGTGCTCTAACTAACTGAATTCTGTTGAGAGTCAGTTCCAATAATTACTCTAAATACTCCTCATGTAACATAATTACAATAATGAAGTTTTTCAAATTCTTTTAACACTCTACTCTCTGCTATCTTCTTCTCTATGAGCATTGTTTCTAACATGGCATCATAGAGCTTGTTTTGATACACTGTGTGTAGCTATCTTCGCTTTTTCATGGCCACACCTACTACGCAATCTCCTACTTCTCGATACAGCTCATGATGAAGTCTCAGATACAGTGAAATCTACATTCAAACAACGAAGCGCTGTGAAGTTAGATGAAACTAACTACCGCCAATGGAAACAACAAGTAAAGGTGTTCTACATGGCACACGTGATTCTGGTTCAGAGAATCCTGACTATGTCACGTCAGAAGAATAAGATTCTCTCCCATGCACTTGGCTATTATCCATAATCTCTAGCTCTCTTCTCTCTCCCTTCGTCCTATTGCGCCACTTCTCGAAACAGCTCATGATGAAGTCTGAGATGCAGTGAAAACATGATCTAGGCAACTTAAATCAAAATTGCGATCACTATCCAAGGGAACGCCGTCTATTGCAGAGCACATCGCATGCGTTGTATAATTGTTGACACACTAATGCCAATTGGTGCCTGTCCTTCATCGTGATCAAGTTGAGTCCATTCTTGAAGCTCTACCAACTGAATTTGACTCAATTGTTCCTGCAGTCAACACTAGATCTGAGTTCATCCCTCCTGATGAACTAGAATCACTTCTCCTCACTCAAGAAGGACGTATTCAAAATTCAAAGAAGGAAGTAACTGAATCTGTGTCAGATAATCTTACTCAAGGCATTTTGCAACCTCCTAGTCTCAACACTCCTGACTCTATTGATCCTAATGGCTTCAGTTATCAAAACTCTGGCCCTAGAGGTCGTGGAAATCAGTTTCAAGGTAGAGGTTTTCATGGTGGAAGGTTTAGAGGTCGTGGTGCTCGTAATGGCAACAGGAACTATATTCAATGTCAGATCTGCTATAAGACTGGAAACGAGGCTAGCTAATGTTAATATTGTCACACAAAGGATCCCTATATGGAAGTTATGGCAACCCTGAATCCAGTGTGTGGACAAACCTGGTTACAGAGCACCAAATCCTATGCACATGAACTCATCAAGACATGTGAGCCCCTCATTGCATACTCGATATGCTGCATCTAGGCCTCAGACTCTAGTAACTAGAACTGACTCCTCTCCCTTCTACAATCAAGCCTGGTACCCTGACTCAGGAGCAACACACCATTTTCACACTTGATGCCTCTAATCTCATGGACTTTATTTGACCATGTGCACATTGGAAATGGTCATGGTTTGTTGATCAGTCACAGTTTTGCTATAGTTCATCAGTCATCTCGGTTAATTTTTGTGATGTTTGGTTACTAAATTAAGCCAGTTGCAATTAAAATGTCATTGTTTTATAATTGTTTGGCCAATTGGTTTGATTCCAAGACTACTGATCTTTGTGGGAAGATATTGTGTGTTTTTGCAGGTAAAATGGCGAAGAAGTGAATCGAGCATTGTTCAGACGCAACTCCGGACATGAGTGAAAGTTAAGGAAAAAGACATTCTGCCCAAACGCATGTCCAAACGCGTCTCCAAGCCTCCAGGGAGCCAGAAAACCATGCTGCTGCCCATACGCGTCCCCAAACGCGTCCCACTCCAGAAGGGAGTTAAAAAATGAAAGTCCTGCTCACATGCGTCCCTGGACGCGTTTCTGCTTCCCACACGCGTGCCCAAACGCGTCCTTGAAGGCCAAAAATGCAATCTCTGGCCACATGCGTCCCTGGACGCGTTCCAACCGAAGAAAAAGCAAAGAAAAAGTCCCCTCTGGCCACACGCGTCCCTGGACGCGTCTCTCTGCTCCACACGCGTTTCCACACGCGTTTCTGCGTGATACTTTGGGCTTTAGTTGCTGTTAAGAAGTGTGGTTAGGCCTAACTCAACCCTACAAAACCGGCTTGTAGGGTGAGGATTGCCCCCACTTTATAAGGACATGTTCAGGCCATATATTGTCCGATGTGGGACTCTTAACACACCCCCTCACGCCCAGGACAAGACAACTGGAGCGTGGAAATAAATGGTGGGTGGCCCGATAGCGGAAACCATAGAAGGTGGCCCACCGGATCTTAAACGAGGCTCTTGATACCATGTTAAGAAGTGTGGGTTAGGCCTAACTCAACCCTACAAAACCGGCTTGTAGGGTGAGGATTGCCCCCACTTTATAAGGACATGTTCAGGCCATATATTGTCCGATGTGGGACTCTTAACAGTTGCCAAAAAGCCCAGAAAGACAGATATAAAAAGAAGAAAACGCGTTTGGGAGAGGGTTCGACGAATTTTGCAGAAAAAAATAGATTTGAGAAGACTGGAGAACTCAGGATTGGCGGAAGTTTCATGATTGAAGACTACGACACGTCTAAAGATTGATTCATCCAAAAATTGCTGTAATGAACACTGTTTTTATTTTAATTTTATTTTCTGTTATGAGTAGCTAAACCCCCCCCCCATTGCTAGGGGGGTGACTCTGATTTCAATTGTGATGAACATGTTGAATTGATGCAATAACAATATTAGTTTCTATTCAGTTGATTTGTTCTTTGTCTGATCGTAATGCTTTTCCCGTCAGAAAAACGGATTTTGATTTTGATAAGTGATTTTAACTGGACAGTAATTCCCTTGTTGACATGATTTAGAACATATGATAGCTCATATCTCTTAGGACTAGGGATATTTTATTATGACCGGAATTCTTGTTATTTGAATACTTGATCTTACCGTAATTACCTATGGACATAGTAATTAGGTAGAGATGTCAAGAAAATCTTATTACTAAGGACTTAGAATGAGATACTCTAGAGAACCGGTAATCAACTGATGAACCTATGTTGTTGCATTAAGAAGATAAGTTTGTTACAAGAGAAATCATTCACCGACCCCCTAGCAATCTGCTCATATCTGATAATTTGTGATTTATTCTTACCGTTTTTTTTAATATAATTTTAGTCATTATTATATAACATCAAACCAAATCCCCAGGTTTTTTTGTTTGATTGAATCATTATAGAACTTATATTGCCACAGCAATCCTTGAGATCGATACTTGGATATTTTCCACTTTATGAACTACATCGGTAGAAAGTAGTACACTTGCTAATTTTCCGATCATTTGTCAATCACCTCTATTGGCTCAATGACTTTTCCTTCAAATATATATCCAGATACATCTCTTAATTTGAACAAACTTCTTTTAGTTCCATCCGTCACCAAAAAGCTTGTCAGTGTTGGCCAATTTGTTAGGGACAACTCTATTTTTTTAATTCCGTGCTAACTCTTACTTTGTAAAATGACAACCTACCTCTAGGGTGCTTCTGAATGGCTCTCTTGGAAGTGGTGGCCTTTACAAATTTGATTCTCAGCCTCAAACATCATCTCCACAAGCCCTAAGCGTCACAAACTCTGCATCAAGTCTCAAGCCTATCCATACTATAAATTCCAATTTATTTTAACTACAGTTTGTAATAATAACACTAATTATTCTAGTCCTAGCTTTTATCAAGTTTGGCATCATAAGCTAGGTCACCCTCATCATGAGACACTATAGCATATTCTCAAACTTTGTAATATTCAAGTTCCTAATATAAGATTAGCTGATTTTTGCAATGTTTATTGTATGGGCAAATTTCACAGACTACCTTCTACTGCATCTACCACTACCTATATTAAACTCCTTGAACTAATTTTCTGTGACCTATGGGGACCGTCCCTTGTCATACCCTCCTGTGGCTACATAATTTTTTTAACTTGTGGTGATGCCTATAGTCAGTACACATGGATATATCCACTTAAATTAAAGACTCATACACTCACCACATTGGTTCAGTTCAAAGCCTTAGTTGAAATGCAATTCATCCTTAAAATCAAATTTGCTCAAACATATGGTGGTGGTGAATTTAGACCATTCATTCATTTTCTTATCTCACATGGCATCATACACAGGTTTAGTTGTACCCATACTTACAATCAAAATGGCTTAGTAGAAAGAAAACATAGACATGTTGTAGTTACTGGCCTAGCATTCTTAGCTCAAGCCAAACTTCCACTAAAGTTTTGGGACTATGCTTCACTACAGCTACATATCTCACAAGCAGCCTACCCTCTCCATCATTGGCCAATACCTCTCTTTTCTTTCTTTTGCACTTTCAATTTCCTAACTATAAATTCCTCAAGGCTTTGGATCGTGCTTGTTTTCCCCACCTAAGATCTTACAATTCTAACTAACTAGCAATGCACTCTAAGGAGTGCATTTTCCTTGGTTATTCACCCACTCACAAAGACTACAAGTGTCTTGACTATAGTGACAGGGTCTTCATATCTAAGGATGTCTTGTTTAATGAAAGTAGGTTTCTTTTTCCTGAAATATTTCCTGCTTCTTAGTCAGAGTTTATCTGTGTCAAAGATCATATCACCTAGGTTTACCTGATCTGCTCCTACCTGCAGTATATCCAATGTTACACCAAACAATACTCATTTCACCTATGTCCAGTCAAAACACAAGACAGAACCTCACACACCTCAAAATAATAACCATAACACCTCAATCACTATACTGATACAACATACCATCACAGCAACCACAACTCAAAACACTAACACCCCTCACACTACACCTAGCCACACTAGTACACCAAGTTCTACAACCCATTCAACACCTATGTCTACCACTCCCTATCCTGCTGAAATCAATTCACCCTCTACAGCCACTATAACAGAACCTCTCATGCCTACCCAAAGAATACATCCCCAAAATATTCACACATAGACATTGGTCCCTCCTCCACCACATAGAAAACCTATTGGATGTAATGAGTGTTCAGAGTTAAGGAGAACTCTAATGGTACTATCAACAAGCATAAGACCAGGTCAGACAGAGACATAAACAAGAGCTTGACACTAGCACATATCCCAGCTCAAGATCAGTGGGCAAATGTGCTTACAAAACCCTTGTCCACTAACAGATTTTATTTTGAAGAACCAAATTGACAAGTTCACACTTTATCAACCACCCCAAGTTTGAAGGGGGAATATTAAGAGTATAGGATAAAGGAGTGGGCTTACCCTTGTATTAGGAATTGGGCCTTGGCCTGTTAGGATATTGGTTTGGGCCTTAGTCCAAACCAAATAAAGAGGAGTTGGCTCAATTAGTTAGTTTTATTCCGCAAATAATTAGGAGTGGCTTAGTCAATTAGTTTTTATCATCCAAATAAATAGGAGTTAGTTCAGTTAGTATTCCCCATATAAATAGGAGTGTATGGGGCAGTAGCTAGAATGATTATTATTTTCTGTTTTCCTTATTAGGGTTTAGGCAGTGGGAGAATTGTTTCTCTGGCTGAGGAGCAGCAGCTCTGGAATTCTGTTTTGTTTTCATATTCAGCAATAAAATAATTTTCTCCATTATAATCTATCTTACCTCTGCTCTATCAATTGGTCCGACCTGCCGGATCATCGAGGTGCCAGCATTTGTGTCATTCAAAGATGATTGCAGAAGAAGAAGTGTTAGAAGAAGGAATGGTTGAGAGAATTGATGCAATTGAATTGAGAATGGGAAGATTGGAAGAATCGGTTAAATCCTTTAAGTTGGAGTTTCGTCAATTGCTAAGGACAGAGATGGCTAAGCATGTGGGGCATATTCCCGCAGAGAATCTTAGCTCTAATTGGAGTGTGTTTCCGATACCAAATGTTATGAAAGAGAACTGTGGAACAGAGTTTCATACAGATGCAAAGTCGGAAAAGGGAGATGCAATGGAGAAGAAGGAAACCAATGGGGTGAGCAAAGATGTGATCCTTGTGGCTGAGAAGCCAGAGAAGGGACTGATGAAGTCACGGAGTTTAGAGTCACTAATATCACCTCCATCTCAGAAGACTTTGACCGCGTCGTCACCGGTTAGATATTGTTGGAAGAGGGTCCCTCCCCATTCCAAATCATCATATTCGTGGAAATCATGGATGGAGTTTCTACATCTGACGCAAGCCAAGGAGAAGCACGAAAATTATATATCGGTGGCTCGCACACTACCGCCGAAACCACCAGACATTGGTTCATTCGTGAAGCACCTTCTAAAGCAAAAACCGTCGGCCAAGCCGCCAGATCTCAGCGAATCCGTGGTCAGAGAGAGAGAGAGAGAGAGAGAGAGAGAGAGTAGAGAAGAGAGGAAAGATGAAAAAGATGAGGCGTCGCATGTGCATGCGGCTGCCGTCGCCAGATCCGCCATATGCAGGTTACAATATCAGTTTAGCGTGCATCATGGTTGCTGAAGGAGGGAAGGATCCAAAAAAGTTGAGGCAAAAACGACAATTTCAAAGGGGTTTTAAAGAGAAAAGCTGCAGACCATCATCAAGAGATAGTAAGAATGAAGATGTGCAACAGGTTCGATTGTTTGAAGTCGGTCTATCAAGTTCTCAACAATGGGATCCAGGGAGATGCAAAAGCTATAGTAGTGTTGTTGTTGTGTTTCAAGAAAATGAACTCCAAGTATGGTTTTGTGGTTTGCTGAAGTGCAAATTTGGTCTTGTTTTAGACCCACCATTACCTTGCAAGGGAAGTGTCTGGCATGTCATTGTTATATGTTGAAGGACATTTTCTCATCTCAACCTTGAGGACAAGGTTGTATTTTTGGTTGCCGGTATTGTTAGGATATTGGTTTGGGCCTTAGTCCAAACCAAATAAATAGGAGTTGGCTCAATTAGTTAGTTTTATTCCGCAAATAATTAGGAGTGGCTTAGTCAGTTAGTTTTTATCATCCAAATAAATAGGAGTTAGTTCAGTTAGTATTCCCCATATAAATAGGAGTGTATGGGGCAGTAGCTAGAATGATTATTATTTTCTGTTTTCCTTATTAGGGTTTAGGCAGTGAGAGAATTGTTTCTCTGGCTGAGGAGCAGCAGCTCTGGAATTCTGTTCTGTTTTCATATTCAGCAATAAAATAATTTTCTCCATTATAATCTATCTTACCTCTACTCTATCAGCCTGTTAGCCCAATTCCCTTCCCACTCCCTTGCATTATCTATAACAGAATTCAGTTAGAGGTGTGCTCTAACTAACTGAATTTTGCTGACATTCAATTAGAATAACTACTCTATAAATACTCCTCATGTAACAGAATTACAATGATGAAGTTTTTCAAATTCTGTTAACACTCTTTCTCTATGCTCTCTTCTTATCTATGAGCACTGTTTCTAGCATTAGGAATATATTTTTATTTTATAGATTATCAAAATGTTTTAGTTGAGAATTTTTGGATATACACTACATATTTTTATTTTTGACAGTGCAAACGCATGGGCTCTAGAGTTGATCAAGTATTAGAGGACTTTACAATATATCTTAGGTCCTCAAATCAGTAATGTATGTAGCAAATTTGGTACATTTGATTTATAGGGCTCTAGCCTGAGAGAGACTGTTGATATTTAACAAATAGTTGATTATGTCTATCAGAACAAAAATTCTGTTGATTTGATATCATAATGCCCAGTATGCTTTATTTCAGAGCATGTATAATTGAGTCTCCGTGGTTTAGTTTAAACACGCAGTTTCACCATTTGACTCTCTTTCAACAGAAACAATACTAAAGGCAAAGTTAAGGCCCCAAGGAGCCCCTGTCACCAAGGGGCAGCCCACCCATATAGTTTTTTAGCATCTGAACTTCTTGAAATCAAGTTTTTTAATTTGGTTCACTTGTCCTGAGTTTTTACTTTTTAATAATATACGTTAGGGAATAATCTAGGTACCATCAGCTTATTATTGTTGCGCTAGAGACTATTTAGAATTTAAAAGCAATATTTATGCATTTCCCATTCAAAGAGTGTGCTGGACAGTTAAGATAACAATTCAAATTATTACCTAAAAGAACGTTGTTCAGCAGCAACAAGCTCAGCATATCTTCCCCTGGATATGATTTCTTTTTTAAAGCCAATCTTCTCATACAGTTTCTCTAAGTTAAATTTTCCTACAAAAAATGTTACTCCATAAATTAACAAATTACAGAGCTCAAAACTAAATATTTAGCAATGACTAGCCTCATTATTTCAGAGGTTGAATGAACAATTAGCACTCAGCTACATATCATTTGGCTGCAGTTAATTAGCATTCAAATGGTAGCATGAACTGTTATGTTCTCTACAATAAAACAACCTAAAACTGTTCAATAACTAACTTAATCCTGTTCATTGCAATGTTTGGCCAGTTTTGTACACGGAGATCTACAACTATAATATGCTATATGTCTGTATTGGAAATCTAATGAGCATAAACTATAAAGGCAGATTTCATCCTATATTATTTTTTTTTGTAAAAAGCAATGTAGAGCAGGTTTTCCTCTTGGTGGAAAGTAAACACATCAACAGTCAGTACTTTTTAAAATACTTCCTCTTCCTTTTGTCAAAAATGATTTTGGACACTACAACTAGAGCTGAACAGACTTCAAATGAAAGAAAATTAGCTACAGGACCAAAACAATGACTTTAAGCATGATAGTCAAAACTATGGTTGCACAATTGTTCGGTTTTTGGACCCTACATGATCCTGATCATATTTTGGAATATGATTTCACCAAATCAGTTAGGATTGCCGTGTTTGCACTTATGACAGGGTAGGACAGTTATAGCAATGCTATAGTGTAGTGGAATTTGAACAAAATGCTTTTGTTATGCATTACACTTTAGTCAAATAGTGGCACAATAGCATAGCGGAATTCAAACAAACCACTATCATCTTAGATGGACAATTGTTTTTCCAATCCCAGTAACGATTTTAATCCCCTATCTTGACTATAAGTAACAGTTATGACACAAAAGCAATGGGAAAGCATGTACTGAGACTGATCAGTTTCTATGTTACAATCTTTATGGCGATGTGTGATTAATTCCGCTACGTACATGAATGATTTTAATAAATCTTTTCTTTTTTTTCCAGTTAGATTCTGTGAAAAATAGAAATCAGAGTGTTCTGAATGTGCTTAAGTGAGTAAAGCACTCAGCATCCATAATATTTATACACTATATAATTAATTACATATTATGTTTACAAGGAGAAATAAATAATAGTCCAACTTCCTAAATGCATGAATCTAAATATACATGAACCTAAAACTTAAATGCTCTTTTTAATGGAAAACATACAATGTATTTTTTCTATTTCCAACACTCCCCCTCAAGCTGGTGAATAAGTATTCTCCATTCCCAGCTTGAATATAATTCGTTCAAAATTTGAGCAACTCAATCCTTTAGTGAGAATATCCGCAAGTTGCCCATGTGAGGACACATATGGGGTGCAAATCAGCCCACTGTCAAGCTTCTCCTTAATGAAGTGTCTATCAACCTCAATATGCTTAGTTCGATCATGTTGAACTGGATTATGTGCTATACTGATAGCTGACTTATTATCACAGTAGAGCTTCATGGGTCCTTCCCATTTGATTTTCAAATCTTCTAAAATAATTTTAAGCCAAAGTAATTCACAAATGCCTTGTGCCATGGCTCGAAATTCAGCTTCAGCACTAGAACGTGCTACTACATTTTGCTTCTTACTCCTCCAAGTCACAAGATTTCCTCCAAGAAAGGTGCAATACCCTGTAGTGGATCTTCTATCAACAATTGATCCTGCATAGTCTGCATCAGTGTAGGCCTCAAGTGTTGTATTTCCATTTCTTTTGAACAAAATTCCTCTTCCTGGAGTTCCCTTGAGATACTGCAGGATTCTATGAACTGCTTGTAAATGGATCTCTTTAGGACAATGCATGAACTGACTAACCATACTTACAGCATATGCAATATCAGGTCTAGTGTGAGACAAGTAAATTAATCTCCCAACTAGACGTTGATACATTTCTTTATCTACTGCAACATCTTCTTCTGTATTACCCAATTTAAGATTTGGATCCATAGGAACGCTCGCTGGTTTACACGCTGTTTTTCCTGTCTCTTTGAGTAAATCTGTAATGTATTTTTGTTGTGATATAAAAATGCCTTTTCGGGAATGTGCCACCTCGATTCCCAAGAAGTACTTCAGCTTTCCAAGAGCTTTTATTTCAAACTCCTTAGCCAAACAATGACTCAAGATCTGTTGCTCCTTCCAATCATCTCCAGTCATTATAATGTCATCCACATATACTAACAAAACTGTTACTCCCCCTTGTGGCGAGTGTTTGATGAACAAGGTGTGATCCCCTTGACTTTGCTTGTACCCCAAGGATGTCATAACCTTAGTGAATCTTCCAAACCATGCTCGAGGTGATTGCTTTAGGCCATATAACGCTTTTTTCAACCTGCAAATTGTATTGTCAGACACATTTTTTTCATACCCCGGTGGTACCTGCATATAAATCTCCTCCTCAAGTTTCCCATGTAGGAAAGCATTCTTCACATCAAATTGTTGTAAATTCCAACCATAATTGGCAGCAAGTGACAAAATTACTCTCACTGTATTCATCTTCGCAACCGGTGCAAATGTTTCTGAGTAGTCAATTCCATAGGTTTGTGTAAACCCTTTGGCAACCAACCTGGCTTTATATCTTTCGATTGATCCATCAGCCTTATATTTTACCGTGTACACCCATTTGCATCCAACTGGCCTCTTTCCTTCTGGTAAAGTCACTATCTCCCACGTTCCATTCTTCTTCAGTGCGTCCATCTCAATATTCATGGCTTGCTTCCATTTTTCATCAGACAATGCCTTAGAAACATTAGTAGGTATGGAAGTAGCGTTAAGGTTTGTAAGGAAGGCTCTATGGGTAGGTGAGAATTTTTGAAAAGAAAGATAGTTTGAAAGGGGATATAAAGGCTGTTTGGTGCATTTTCTAGTACCTTTCCTAATAGCAATTGGAAGGTCTAGGTCATCATCTGTTGTTTGGGTCATAATTTTATCCTGCAATTCAGAAGAATTAATTACCTCATTTGAAGGAGTCGAGTCAGGCTCTTGAACTTGTGTCGATTCAGGAACGGCCTTTGACTTTCTCATGTAAACCAGATTCTTTCCATATCTCACATCCACTTCAGGTTCACGTTCAACTACTGGTATATTTGATTGATTTGACTCAACCCCTAATTCTTCAGGCTCAGATGGGTTTGGTACAAGTGTGTTTAACTCAAGACCAGAAAGATCGGGTCTATTTGACTCAAAACTGGAAGAATTAGGTGGATTTGACTCGAGACCAGAGAGATTGAGTGTATTTGAGTCATGACCAGATGTATTTGACTTAATACTAGACAAATTGAGTGTATTTGACTCGAGACCAGAAAGATCAAGACTTTCAAGCTTATCTTCCTTAAAACTCTCCCCCTGAAGATAAGGTTGAGTGAAGTACGGTTCCTCTTCATGGAAGGTTACATCCCGCGACACAAAGAATCTTTTAGATGGAGGATGAAAACACTTATATCCCTTTTGAGTAGAGGAATAACCGACAAAAACACATCTTAGGGCTCTAGGATCGAGTTTTTTCCTGTCTTGACTATGCACATGGACAAATGAGACACACCCAAAGATTCGAGGTTTGAGATTACTACTTGTTGACAAATTTGGATAGAAGGAAGAAAGAACATCCATAGGACTCTTGAACCCTAATACTCTAGAGGGTAATCGATTAATAAGATATGTGCTAGTGAGAACGGCCTCCCCCCATAAATATTTGGGAACATTTTTATGAAACAATAGTGCTCGGGTTTGGTCTAATAGATGCCCATTTTTTCTTTCTGCGATTCCATTTTGTTGTGGTGTTTTAACACAAGAAGACTCATGGACAACTCCCTCTTTTTGAGGGAAAGAAATAAGAACATGATTGAAGTACTCTTTTCCATTATCAGACCTAAGTCTTTTAATGTTTACTCCAAATTGATTTTTAATCATGTAGAAAAACTTTGGAAAAACAGTACTGACGTCAGACTTGTTTTGGAGTAAAAATACCCAAGTAACCCGGGTACAATCATCTATAAAAGTCACAAACCACCTAGCACCTGTTACATTTGGATTAGTAGAGGGACCCCAAACATCTGAATGAATAAGATAGAAAGGGGAAAGCCTTCTTTTGTTGTTTAATGGAAATGGTAGACGCTTATGTTTAGCAAACTCGCACACATCACAATGAAGACTTTCAATATCTACCTTATTGAATAAAGACGGAAACAAAACTTTAATGACTCCAAAAGAAGGATGACCTAATCGACAATGAAAAAGAAAGATTTTTTCCTTTTTGGAGAGTATTGACTCTGACATAAATGAGTGAGACAAGTGGACATTTGTACAGTGACCTGGTTCTTCAAGATAGTAAAGGCCATTCCTTTCTCTAGCACGTCCAATCGTCTTTCCCGAGTCCTTATCCTGAAATATACAACAATCATTAAAAAAAGTCACACTACAGGATAAATCATTTGTAAGTTTTTTATGGAGACAAGGTTCATGGATAGCTTCGGAACATGGAGAACCCTTTTTAAGGTTATAGAATGATTTATTTGAATATCTCCACAGCCAGCTACAGTTACAAGAGTACCATCAGCAGTAGAAATTTTTTTATTACTGGGACAAGGGGAATATGTGGAGAACTGTTTTGAAGAGGGTGTCATGTGGTCTGTGGCTCCTGAATCTAATATCCAAAATAAATGAGAAGGTGTTTCTGAGACATGAAATCCAAATGAGAGTGGAAGCTTACTAGAATACGCCACACTACAATTACTTGATGATTTTTCCATACCAGAAAATGCAGGGACAGTGGCTGGAACAGTGCAGACAGCGGCTGAAACTTGCAAACAGTGGCTGGAACTTGCAAACAGTGGCTGGAACTTGCAGACAGTTGCTGGAACTGTGCAGACAACGGCTGAAACGGTGTAGACAGCGGCTGGAACGGTGTAAACAGCGGCTGAAAAATGTGCAGAGTTGTACCAACGGCTGCAGAAAACTGTATGAAACAGTATGGACGGCTGCCGGAAAAGTATAGATAGCGTTTAATTGAAAAAACTTGACAGCACGTGTTGCCCAGTCAAGATTTAAGGGTTCTGACAGCATAAAAATGCCCGGTCAGATTTCTAAATACTGATATTAGCGGAAGTAGAGTCCCCTAGATTAGGAGCTCTGATGCCATGTGAAAAATAGAAATCAGAGTGTTCTGAATGTGCTTAAGTGAGTAAAGCACTCAACATCCATAATATTTATACACTATATAATTAATTACATATTATGTTTACAAGGAGAAATAAATAATAGTCCAACTTCCTAAATGCATGAATCTAAATATACATGAACCTAAAACTTAAATGCTCTTTTTAATGGAAAACATACAATGTATTTTTTCTATTTCCAACAGATTCATGTCTATATGCCCCCATCTACATTCACCTACTGAAATAATAAGACACCATGATTCACCTGTTACCACTCCAATTGAACCAGTTAAGGTAAGACTTTCTGCGACAATAGCATCGGTTCCCATTGCCATGTAGTATCCTCCACTTGCTGCAACGTCAGCCATTGAAGCAATGACGGGTTTTGAAGCAGCTAAAAGCCGAATTTCTCTCCACATCCTGAAGACCGTGATACAAATAATGATTTGAGACATCAGGCTATGATTAAGCTAAACATACAAATAAACCACACCAAAATACTAGAAAGCGTTACAATTCCTTTCATGATAAAAAAATACAGATGCACTTCAAATTTAACTAGATTATCAAGGAAATTTATGATTCATTCCGCTCAAGTTTAAAGCAGGTTTAAATATGCTTTTTAACCCCTAAAATATTGTAATTATTGCTTTTACCCACTCAATTTTCATCATATTTTCTGAAACCGGCCACAATTGGTCCCTCTCAGTAAACAAAAATGCACCAAAGGCTGACCAAAAGTGGAGTAACCAATTGTCATCATTTTTAGAAGAGGGACCAAAATTTGATGAATTTGATTTTAGGGACCAAAAAATTTTATTACCCTATTTTAGAGACTAAAAAATATAATCAAACCTTGAAAGTATTATTAAAAAAAAAAGCTTCAATGAAGGATCAATCATAATCTCATACATACATGTACTCACAGTGTTATGTCGCACACATCAGATCTAGATGCATTCAACCAATAATTTCAAACCAATACAAATCAAATGAAATGGTTCTTATATTAAAATTGCATTTTAAAAGGAAACTACATGGGGGGAAATTTTACCAGAACTTACAAATCAGAGGCAAGAGCGTCACCTCCGGGACTATCAATTCTGATAATAGCGGCCTTAAATTTTTTTGACTCTGATGATAAAAAAAAAAAACAGCCATTGTGACTAGGAGACAACTATAGCACAAATAAAAAATGAATCATTATAGTAATTAGTAACAGTATCAAAGACTGCAGGTTTGACAAACAGCATCATAGATGAACATGAAAATCATGATTGTGCCTCTGTTATTTACATTACATATAGTACATTAGTACAGAACTGAATAAAACTAATCCTTGTTATTTACATCCTTGAACACATGAATAACAAGTTCTGTAAGTCATCTTTTCTTACAACAGCATCCCTCTCATTATTTAGGACTAATAAGGACAAAATAAAACAAAATTAAAGGGAATAAAAATTAAATCACAGAATCAAATCAGATTTTTCTTGATTCTCCTACACTTGGAAAGCTAACAATACTTTTATGGTTATTTTTGGAATCAAAAACTTCAAAAAAGTGTAATCCATTGGCTTCCTATTAATTTTAGCAACACCACAAAATAACAATGTAACATTACTATACTAAAAAATCTGTATCAATGATATATTAACGGTAACTGCATTAAAGGGAAACTCATTACATAAAATATACCTCTGACAGTGCGAATCTTCTCAATGAACTCCTCTGCAACTATGCCCGAGCTAGAGACACTTAATTGACTCTTAACTCGACTAATGCTACCTGAGGCCCGTATGATGGCTATCAATTCTTTGCCACCTGATATTCCAACTGTCCATTTTCTAACACGAGAGTATTTACTGCATTTAATCAAATCAATAAATTAGCTTGATATGTTAGTTTGGTATACTTTTTCACCAAGAGAAGTGTTGTTAGCAATAAAAGTTGGGTGAGAAAAAGGAAGGATTAAGTCATATGAAAATTGTAATAAACCACTAAAAAGATCCATAACTAAGAGGGGCAGAAGCTATGAAAATGATAAATTTTCAATAAAAACATATAATCTATACATTGAAGTTTCCTCAAATTTATGTTTAAAGTAACTGTAAACTTTGTTTCTAAAGAATAAAAATAAAAATTAGTCAAGATACATATATTTCATATTTAACCCAAAATCAAAAGTTATCATTTTTAAAATAGGCTGATGTATTTGATGTGCTTGTAATAAACATGAAAGCTATCTTATATTTGAAATACTGTGTTACAATATAATCTGAATCAAGTCTTGCAAGACTATTCAAAAAATGAAGCGGCCAGTGAACTGAGCAAAACTCTATTGCAATTGCATATTAGAACATTAAAGAGCTGCAATAATGCCCAATGTGAAGGATGATGCAATCAATAGCACTAGCACTGTGATAAAATATGCACTTGAACCTAGACAATCTGTTGCTTAGGACCCAACAAACAATTAACAAAAGCTAATGTCTTATAACATCCCTGTTGAAGCAGAGTTGGAGGAAAATGTAACTTTTCAGATTAGTTCCCATTCAGGGTGAAAAGAACAAAACAAAAAAACCTCTGATGTAAATACTTATTTTATTTTGTCATGGAAAGTATCAGTCATTGAGAAGTAGTCTAACTTACATGGTACAAAAATGAAACAAAGATTGAGATCGAAACTTTTACGGGATAGATGATTAACTTTATGAGACTCAGGATTAAAGAGTTTCCCAAATTAGACATTCCAAAAGCTGACTTTTATCTACTCCAAATGAACTGCATATAATTTGCTACCTGTAATCTACCGTGGGCAGATCTTTTTCAGCTTTCACTCCAAGTCTCTCCTTCAACATGGCAGTAACCTACAAAACATTTAGGAAATTAGGACCATAGGAAATTGGGACCATTAAGTGTGCAGAATATGATAGAGACAGGAAACAATATAAAGCATGACAATGACTGGATAGGATATCTTCTAACCAATGTATTGATGTATTAATATCTTCTAACCAATTAACAACTCATTAAATGTTATTAATTAGGAATATATAGTACAATTCATCAAATATATCCGTCACTACTTACTAAATGATATTTCATCCCATACTGTCAATGAAACTATATTGATAAAAGCGGATAAATGATACCTACATATAGCATATATTACAAGCATGCAATTACGTACCTCATCATCATATATCACATTTGATATAAGGCCCTCTTCTTTCAGCTTATCAACTTGGTAAACACCTTCATTTATGAAGTTCTCAATATCTTTTCTTCCCTTTCCTATAGATGTTATCAAGCAATGCAGTCAGCATCTCACAATTATTTAGTGATACAAGATTCAACTTAAATTTCAAATGCAAAAGTACCTTTGGCAGAAGAGACTTTATCCAGCCAGTTTGTATAGATGTTATCAAGCAATGCAGTCAGCATCTCACAATTTTCATCAGACATGGTCCTTCGAGCTAATTGATCTCCTGCACTTTTGTACTTGCCAATCCTCTCCACTTGTGGTTCAATTCCTATGTTATCTAAAACACCTGAAAAGAATTAACAACTAATGTCACTACACGATCAAACCACTTTAGAAAATTATCTAAGATAGTTTGAATAGATGTTTTTGGTTTCTCATGACCCCTCAATAAAATCAACCAAGCTCCGCCGCTCGGGTAAAAGCATTGATATGATATCTATACGTCTATAACATTTAAGAAAGGTGCATCAGTACAAGACTTCAATTCAGGCGTGAATAATAAGACGTTATGTACTTGAATTATATATAAACTATATATGAAGTACCAGACTACCACGTAAGTCTCTCCTACAAGGATCTAAACATACATATAAAAATAGGGAAAATAATTGTCGTCAAACTATAAAAAATGCAAAGAAAAGAAGGACAGCTTACCTCTGAGGAATGAAGCTTGAACACTCAATCCGAACAAAGAAAAGTAAGCACTTGGAGGGGCATATATCTCTTCACATGCACAGGCAAGGTAATATTCTTTTTCTTGACATGTAGGCAAATAAGCAACAACAAATTTTCCTACAAGCATAGTCAACTATCAATGCATGATTGAGGGATATTATAAATCATTAATCACCATATTTTCTCTAAAATGTAAATCCTCAGTTACATCACAAACCCAATAATAACATGCATCAGCACTCCAATAATCACTAAGACACTAACTACAGTTAAATGAAACAGTTATGCAAATTTATGGAATATCTTGGAAAATTTTCCACCTGCTGATTCGACAGTAACAGAAGTGTCTATAACTGTCGCAAAATATGAAGAAAAAAAGTTTGTTGACATTAGATGTTTCCACGTTTCTCTTTCTTACATATATTAGCAGCACCTCAACACAAATCCAATGTTTTTACCTGATTTTTTGAAATTCAAAATGTGCCTTCGAATTTCTTCCACTTTACCCCACCCACAGTTTAAACCCTCAATATGGAGATAGACGCCAGAAATTCGAGGATCATAGGCTGCTTTCAAAAAATTCTCACAAATTTGGGGTAGAGAAAGTCCCGGAGAGAACCTACTCTTCACTTGATCAGAGATCTGAACAAAATATTCCTCAACAACATCAAAATATATAGTTTTAGCTAACTTCACAAAAAATTAATCTTACATGATATAGTTTATATGGAGGTCTCAATCACAAATTGCAGAAAATAACTGTTCGAACAAATTCCTCTAGGCAGTCCAAGCAGCTGTTTGACAACATTTTGTACTAAATAGTCGAAATTTCATTTACACTATAGCCTGTACTTAACATTTATACTAAAGCAATTTAATCGCATTCCCTCTTTTATTCCATAAATAGCGCCCATATGATAGACACTTGCTAAGCCACTTTATTATAATAGTTCCTATCATACCTCTACGATTATAGAAATAGTATTCATATACCGATACATTACTCAGTACAGCATTTTTACCCTAATTTGCATGCCAACGAAACACAAACATTTACTCAACAAACAAACCCTAAATCATAACAGAAAAAGTGATAACGGAAAAGGATAGAAGGAAACCTGGCCACGCAGCTTCATTGTGAGAACGCTACCTTTCCGAACACGTTCCCATGGATACGCAATCAACATCTTAACCTTGACGAGAAAGTTCCTCCACCCAGTAATAGGTTTAAATTCGAACTCGCCAGTAGGATAATCCTCATCGGCGATTCTAACGTTTTCACCTTCAATAGCACCTTCTTTTTCTTCTTGTTGAACTTTGGAGTCAGAGGTAGAGTCGAAAGCGCGAAGGGAAATGTGTCTTTTCGTAGGAGTTAGGGGAAGAGAAAAAGAGAAGCGATTGTGAAATTGAAGCGAGGAAGTAGAAGACGACGATGACGATGATGATGATAAGGTGCTGCGGTGGTAGAATGAGGTGAGAGGAGGAGGTGTAGGTAGAAGCAGCAACGCCATTTTCTCAGTGTTTATCGAATGCTAAGATAGGAATGAAATGAAAGCGAAAATGGTGAGGGAAGTGAATGTGAAGTATAACTGAAGAAGAAAAGAAAAGAAAGATGAGCTGACAAGGTCTAATTTCTTCCACGTCTTCGTATATGTCAGCCGGTCATTCCTTCTCTATCTCACCCTAAAGCTTCTATGCAAATTCTCCAAAATTTTCTTTTCAAGTAAATTAATTTAGAGCTGGCAATCGGGCTACCCAACCCGCTTCGGGCCGGCACGTGACGGGCTGGGCCTTTGACGGGCCGGGCTTAAAAGCCTAGAATTTAAATGGGCTAATATTAAATTGTTCAAGCTCGGCTCAGTTATTTGGATTGGCCCGAATTATATCTAATATTTATTTTTAAAATTAAAAAAATAATATACTATATAATAAAAACTAAAATAATACATCATTTAAATTGAAATATAAAACAACACTATAAGCTCGTGGACGTGATAAATAAATATTCACAAAGGTCTTGCTTTCTTTGATGCATTAGTAGCGAAAAGAGCAAGAGTTCCGACAAACACAATAGTTCAAATTCGACTCTAAATAACCTCCATGTTATAAAACTATTAACCACACACAATACGTACATTTTTTAATAAAAATTAACATTGCATATTAATATTTAAAATTAATCAAATAGATATTGTATCTATATAAATTAATTCTTTAATTGAGATTTAGATTGGTGTGAGTGTATTTAAAAAAATAATGATATGAAATATGTTAGAATTTATGTTTAAAAAAATTAAATAAAATAAACGGGCTAGCCCGTGACGGGCTCGGGCTTTTAACGGGGCAGACTTAAAAGCTCGGATAATAAACGAGCTCAAATATTTGCGTTCAAGACCGAAATATTTTATGGGCTTTTGGGCCGGGTCGGGTAGTACGGCCCATTATGCCGGCTCTATAAATTATTACTTTTCCTTTAAATTTAATTTTAATATATTAAAATGACACCGACCCCCTCTAGCTTTAAAATATGCACTAACATTCCATAAACATACATACATCAACCAATATTTTTAGTGACGGACCAAAACCATAAATAAATATCTTTTATATCTACGATTTTTGGCTGTCACTAAAATTTAGAAGGAATGTTTGTGTCATTTTAGTAAATATCAGGAGAGATTCGTGCATATTTTAAAACTAGAAGGGTGTCATTGTCATTTAATAGATTTCAAGGGAGGTGAGTGTATTTTTTCTTATATATTATTATGTTTGAGTTTTGATTTATGTATAATAATGATTATTTAGTTTATGATTTGTTATTAAAATTTATATTTGATTGATTTGAATATAAATATTTTTAATAATAAATGATAAATTTTGTAGAGATTTGTCTAATTGGTTGGTTTAAACATCATTTGAGTTTCGAAGTTGTCTAAGATGTGTTTTGGACAAATTATTGATTCTATATCAAATGTCTCATATATGGGAGGATTCATAGTTCTTTTAAGACCTCTTTTGCACGGAGCTTTTGACACGGTATTAGAAAGAGAGAAAGAATGGAGGTTGGTGTTTTTCAACTCAGTGTGGAGGTGGGTTGGCTTGGAGGTAAGCGGGGATAAAGTTATGTCGGTTAAAATATTTGGAGTTACATCCCATTTGTGGGGCGATGATGTTTTTTATAAGATAGAGGAATTATTCAAAAAAAACTCTTAGTGGACGCAATTTCCTTATAACAAGAGTCTTGTGAGTTTTGAAGAGTTTTTGTGCTTGCTTCTGTATCAGGTCTTATTTGTGGGGTGGTGCAAGTGTTTGTTGGTTCAAACTACTTTCCAGTGACATGTGTGGAAGTGCTTTTAGATGCACATTTTCTCGTTACTGTGAAGAGCTCAAAGTTTTTTTCTCGTTCAGTGGTGGCCTCCTTCATTACTGGATGTTCGGTGTGTAGAAGTGGTAATAGCAGAGACTGTGAGGTTAGTGGAAGATAAGGTTTGTTTGTGGAGAGGGAAATTGAGCTAGGGTACGAGGAAAGAGAGAAAAGATGGGTTTGTATAATAATTTTGAGGTTTAAAAGACTCATGAGGTCTTTTTTTCGGTGTTAGGAAAGGATTAGCCAAATGGTAAGTCTTGTAACATTAGTGAGGGGTGAGTGGCAGATGGGAGAAAGTAAAATCTTGTGAAATCCTTTTCCCTTTTGACCCACGCGTCAAATCGAAATAGTGGGGCAACTACAATTTGTTTAAATGGAGGTTTGGATGCTTATGTGCTACTCCCTTCAGTCACTATTATAAGCAAAAAAAGTAACCATAAATCTTGGTCACTATTATAAGCAAAAGTCATTAACTTTAAAACTAATTAATGCTTATATTACAAGTATACCCCTAATTTAATTCAACATCATTTAATATTGTAGTTGATCCATGAAATTTAACTAAGGATAGTATAGTAAATTTTACTTTGATTGTACAAGAAATCAAGAATATTAATTATACTTAACTAACTTTCTTAATTAGTATGAAAGTAGTTATTTTTGCTTATAATAGTGACCAAAGGGAGTATGTTTTGTGGGTGGTCTTGTTTGTATGGGAAGTGATTCCTATTTAGCTTCCTCACCATACGGGGATAATTTATTTTCTTCGTTTGATCCTTTTTTGGAGGTGTCTAGGCCAAGTTTTTGTGTAAAAGAATGTGTTGTGGCTACCGGTTTAGGTGTTGGATTGGGTTCTTCCCTTGTTTGGACAGGTGCTATGATCAGTGCATTTTAATGCACATTCTCTTATGTTAGTTCTTAAGCATTTCTTTGATTTTCTTTGTTTACTTTTATGTTTTATAATGTTTTTCTAATTTAGTTTATTTTTTATTTAATTTGATTTTCGCACTTTATTTTCAGCATTAGCAGTCTGCATTAAAATAATCATAACTAGAGCTTCGAGAATCCGATTGAGGCGTTCTAATAATCGCCGGAAAGCTAAGAGAAAGAGCTACAACTTTCATGTTGGAGTCGAAGTCAGACTCAGAGCTCATATATTCCAGAATCGCATTTGAAGCTGCTGCATTATTTTTTTACTTTAGTTTTGGGTCGTTAGTTGGGTCTGGATTGTGTTTTTGACCCAGTTGGGTTGTAAACGGGTTGTCTTGTTTTCTCTAATACCCTAGCAGCCGAAAAACACTGTTTCTCACGTATTTTACTATTCACAAATTTTATTTTCTTACGTTGAAAAAGAACCGTAATGGAGAACTAATTCCTCGGAGCTGATCTACTGTACTCAGGTTCCAATCTTTGAGATTATTATAATGTTCAATTGAATTTCGATTTCCTTTCAAGTTCTTCCTATAAATCGTTTGCTTAATTCGTATAGAATCGTTTGCTTACATTGATTGTTGTCATAGGATAGAGATTGTTAAATTCGATCTATTGTGTTCCTTAATTTATAATCTCTTTTTAACTTTGCTTAATTGTTAATTGTTAACTTTGCTTAATTGTTAATCTATTGCGTTCCTTAATTTATAATCTCTCTTTAACCGAATGCTTAATTCGGCAACAGGAATATAATTGAAACAATATCTTTCGCGCTTGTTTGATTGGTGTTGTAATCGAATGGGATTGAGAATCCGTTAGGGAATTGAACATATAGTAATCGATGATGAGTAGGAACCCGAATCAGTAGAGCAGGTTATTTTATAATCACTTTTGTTAATCACTTAAATGCAATTTCTTTATAAATCGATCTAAAACCATAAACCTCTAATTCAATTTACTGTTGGTTAGTAATAATCAAGAATCCTTGTGAGAACGATATTCAAGTTGTCGTTACCGCTAAACTATCGTTTTACAAAATACTCGTTTTCTATCCGTGCGCGACAGCGGATCAAATTGGCGTCGTTGCCGGGTATTCTTGTTGTTATTAACTAATTTTAGAGTCATAGGTATAGGGTTCTTGCTAGCATTTTATTGTTTTTTGTTGTTGTTGTGTTTGTTGATTTTCAGTGTTGCAATACCAGTTACAGACAGTGGTAAGTTTTCCAGCCTATCAGGTAAGTTTTGAAACCTACTGTTTCGATTTGCTCCGATTTTTTTCAGAAAATTAGAAAAAAAATCGAGGAACAGTACTCCTTTAGAATAGAGTTCTAAAAGATTTCGACCCTAAATATCGCAAATTCCTCTTTTTTTCTATTTTTAATTAATTTTTTACTGTTTTCATAGTGTCAGAAAATTCCAAAAAATTCTCAAAAATTTTATTTGTCTTCATTAGATTAAATTTTGTGCTTTTGTATTTTTTTGAATTTGTTTTAATCATATTTCTTCTTTCGTGTCAAAAAAAATGGGAGACTCATTGGATCAGTTGGCTTATCTTATTAATTTGATGGAAGCTATAGAACATCAATCGTGCTATCAAAATTATATTTCACTTGCAATTTGCAATATTTGTTTTTCAAATTTTCATGGTAATGATGCATGTCCTATGTTGTTAGATACTAGTTTTTATGGTGAGGCTCAAATGGTAGGTGATCTTCAAGGACAATACTCATATATTGAAGAGCAGCCTATTTGGCCACATCAACAATTTCAACAAAATGCATCATTGAAAGCTGACACACAATCATATTTGGAAGAAATTATCAAGCAAATGGCTGAAAATAATAAGCGAATGACTGAAAATAATTTGCAATTTCAACAACATATGCAATCCATGTTTCCAGTTAAAAAAGTCCAAGGTGAACAAATAATCTCAAGCGTCCATCAAATTCA
Source organism: Vicia villosa (assembly GCF_029867415.1). Classification (NCBI taxonomy): domain Eukaryota; kingdom Viridiplantae; phylum Streptophyta; class Magnoliopsida; order Fabales; family Fabaceae; genus Vicia; species Vicia villosa. The sequence goes on along the minus strand of NW_026706473.1, from coordinate 110,219 downwards.
AGAGAACATGATGTTTCATGATGATGTACAACCTGTTGCATCATTAGAGTTAACACGGTGTGATACCAATCTTGATGAATTTCCAGGTGAGCCCATTAAAACCGTGTTTGTTTCATATCATGATCTCATAGTAAGAAACAAAAATTCAAGTGAATGCATGAAAGAGATTATGCCACAAAATTTCTTGAAATCTGATTTGGATGAATTATATACTTCTCTTGAAGTAGATAACTCTCTTGAAATTTTTGCTTGTGAATGTGGTGTTTGTAATGTTTGTCTTGAGATCAGTGTAGCTATTTTAGGTGAAGATAGTTTGATGTCGACAACCAGTTGTGCAGAAATTCTAGAAAATTCAACAACTCTTGAATTTGACAAAAAAAAATGTGGATTTTTGTCATAAGCAACCATTGTCCATAGCATAATTTTTTTTGGTGGAAACTCTAATTAAGCCAAACAACATGGAGTTATCTTTCACCATTTGTGCATTTCTTCCACCTATTTTATCTGACTCACAAGCTAAATGTGGATTTTCTATTTTTCATACTTTTGTTATTGCAGGTTTACCATATGTGCATACTATTCCTCCTAAGCCACCAGATTTTTTTACTAATATCCAAGTTCACTTGCTATTTACTTTTTCCTATTTCATGTTTGCACTAAAATAATCATAACTAGAGCTTCGAGAATCCGATTGAGGCGTTCTAGAATCCGATTGAGGCATTCTAATAACCGCCGGAAAGCTAAGAGAAAGAGCTACAACTTTCATGTTGGAGTCGAAGTCAGATTCGGAGCTCATATATTCCAGAATCGCATTTGAAGCTGCTGCATTATTTTTTTACTTTAGTTTTGGGTCGTTAGTTGGACCTGGATTGTGTTTTTGACCCAGTTGGGTTGTAAACGGGTTGTCTTGTTTTCCCTAATACCCTAGCAGCCGAAAAACACTGTTTCTCATGTATTTTACTATTCACAAATTTTATTTTCTTACGTTGAAAAAGAACCGTAATGGAGAACTAATTCCTCGGAGCTGATCTACTGTATTCAGGTTCCAATCTTTGAGACTATTATAATGTTCAATTGAATTTCGATTTCCTTTCAAGTTCTTCCTATAAATTGTTTTCTTAATTCGTATACAATCGTTTGCTTAATTCGATTGTTGTTATAGGATAAGGATTGTTAAATTCGATCTATTGCGTTCCTTAATTTATAATCGCTTTTTAACTTTGCTTAATTGTTAATTCGCGAAATCTTTAACCGAATGCTTAATTCGGAAAACAGGAATATAATTTGTTAGAACAAGATTTGTTCTGATCAATATTCTTAGTTTTGATGATAATAAGGATATGAATTTTGTGTGAGATAATGTGGTACTCTAATATATTGCAATTTCCCTTTCAGGAAATATATAAAGAGTATGCACAAATCAGCGCTCAGAAGCTTTGTCTCAGAAGATTCAGCATGCAACATCAGAACATGGTCTGGCAAGACATCAGAAGATGGTCAAGGCAGAATCAGAACATGGGTCTATGGAAGCATCAGAAGAACTTGAGATCAGAAGCAGAAGCACTGAAGTTCTCATGGTATCACGCTCAGAAGCACTTCAAGGTCAGAAGACAAGAAGATGCTATGCACCAAGCTGTTTGACTCTGATGATATTCAAACGTTGTATACACAAACATCAGATCAGAAGAAAGTACAGGTGGCAGGCTACGCTGACTGACAAAAGGAACGTTGGAAGTTATTAAAGGCAACGTCAGTAGACACAGCGTGAACAAGGCTCGAGGTAGTTGACAAAAGCGTGAAACATTAAATGCAATGCTGTACGGAATACGCAAAGCATTAAATGCTCCCAACGGTCATCTTCTCAAGTGCCTATAAATATGAAGTTCTGATGAGAAGCAAGGTTACCAACTCTTGACGATTTCTGTGAATATTAACTCGCTGAAACGCTGTTCAAATAAAAGCTCAGAAACTTCATCTTCATCAAAGCTCACTACATTGCTGTTGTAATATATTAGTGAGATTAAGCTTAAACGTTAAGATAAATATCACTGTTGTGATTATAGCTTTTTAGAAGCATTTGTAATACTCTTAAAATTGATTACATTAATTTGTAAGTAATTAGAGTGATCAAGTGTTGATCAGGATACTCTAGGAAGTCTTAGCTTGTGTCTAAGCAGTTGTAATTAGAGTGATCACGTGGTGGTCAGGATACTCTAAGAAAGTCTTAGCTTGTGTCTAAGCATTTGTTCCTAGAGTGATCAGGTTGTGATCAGGATACTCTAGAAGACTTAGTCGTGGGCTAAGTGGAAAACCATTGTAATCTGTTGCGATTAGTGGATTAAATCCTCAGGTGAGGTAAATCACTCCGTGGGGGTGGACTGGAGTAGTTTAGTTAACAACGAACCAGGATAAAAATAATTGTGCAAATTGTTTTTATCTTTCAAGTTTTTAGACTACACTTATTCAAACCCCCCCCCCCCCCTTTCTAAGTGTTTTGCTATCCTTCAATTGGTATCAGAGCGTCGGTTCTAAGGTGCAAGCACTTAACCGTGTTTAGAAAAGATTCAGGAAGAGAAAAACGCTTCAGTAAAAGATGGCTGGTGAAATTCCAACAAATACATCTGCATCTACATCTGGCTCTGCTGAGCAATACAATGGTAACAATGGTTATACTAGACCACCAGTATTTGATGGTGAAAACTTTGAATACTGGAAAGATAAACTGGAAAGTTACTTTCTTGGTCTAGATGGTGAATTATGGGATCTTCTAATGGATGGTTACAAACATCCAGTGAAAGCCAGTGGCGTAAGGCTTACAAGGCAAGAAATTGATGATGATCAGAAGAAGCTTTTCAAGAATCATCATAAATGTAGGACTGTTTTGCTGAATGCTATCTCTCATGCTGAGTATGAGAAGATATCTAACAGGGAAACTGCCCATGATATATATGAGTCATTGAAAATGACCCATGAGGGAAATGCTCAAGTAAAGGAGACTAAAGCTCTTGCTCTAATCCAGAAATATGAAGCCTTCAAGATGGAGGATGATGAAGATATTAAGAAGATGTTCTCAAGATTTCAAACTCTAACTGCTGGATTGAGAGTTCTGGATAAAGGCTACACCAAGGCTGATCATGTAAAGAAGATCATCAGAAGCTTACCCAGAAGATGGGGTTCAATGGTAACTGCATTCAAGATTGCCAAGAATCTGAATGAAGTTTCGTTGGAAGAGCTTATCAGTGCCTTGAAAAGCCATGAAATAGAGCTGGATGCAAACGAGCCTCAGAAGAAAGGTAAGTCTATTGCATTAAAATCTAATGTTAAAAAATGCACTAACGCTTTTCAGGCTAGAGTAGAAGATCCTGAAGAATCAGAATCTGAAGAAGAAGATGAACTGTCCATGATCTCCAGAAGGGTAAACCAACTCTGGAAGAGCAAGCAAAGGAAGTTCAGAGGCTTCAGAAGTTCAAAGAGATTTGAACGAGGAGAATCTTCTGACAGAAGATCTGACAAGAAGAAGGCTGTCTGCTATGAGTGCAATGAGCCTGGACATTACAAGAACGAGTGTCCAAAACTTCAGAAGGAGAATCCCAAGAAGAAGTTTCATAAGAAGAAAGGTCTTATGGCAACATGGGATGATTCTGAATCAGAATCAGACTCTGAAGAAGAGCAAGCCAACTTCGCGCTGATGGCTACAGAAGATGATGGATCAGAATCTACATCAGAATCAGATTCTGAAGAGGTATTTTCTGAACTATCTAAAGAAGAGTTAGTTTCCAGTTTAACAGAACTTCTGGAACTCAAGGCTCATCTTAGTATCAAATACAAAAAGCTGAAAAGGCAGTTTGAATTTGAAACTAAGAAGCTGGAATTGGAAAATTCTGAACTGAAGGAAAAAGTTTTAAATCTATCCAAAGATAATGGATCTCCTTTTGAAACAGAAAAATCCATTCCTAGCATGAATCATATTCTGAAAGAATATAACTCGAGCTTCAGAAAGTTCTTATCTAGAAGTATTGGCAGAAGTCATCTTGCTTCTATGATATATGGTGTTTCTGGAAACAGAAGGTTTGGTTTTGGCTATGAGGGTGATACCTTACATAAATTTGAACCTGTTGATGATCTGAAGATCACATACAAGCCATTGTATGATCAGTTCAAATATGGCCATGCTCATGATATTAGGCTCACTTCACATGCACAGAAGTTTAACACTGTTCACACCAAGAAGCATGTGACACACCCTAAGAAATATCATGCTGACAAACCTAAAGAATATCATGCTGTTCCTCCTGTTAAATATTCTGCTAAACCCAAGTTCAATCAGAACTTGAGGAGAACTAACAAGAAAGGACCCAAGAAATTGTGGGTACCTAAGGAGAAGATAATTTCTGTTGCAGATATCCTTGGCGGCAAAGAAGACAAAAAGCAAAATGTCATGGTACCTGGACTCCGGGTGCTCGCGACACATGACGGGAAGAAGGTCTACATTCCAAGACCTAGTGCTTAAGCCAGGTGGAGAAGTCAAGTTTGGAGGAGATCAGAAGGGCAAAATCATTGGTTCTGGAACCATAAGTCTTGGTAACTCTCCTTCCATAACTAATGTACTTCTTGTAGAAGGATTAACGCATAACTTATTGTCCATAAGTCAATTAAGTGACAATGGTTATGATATAATCTTCAATCAAAAGTCTTGCAAGGCTGTAAGTCAGAAGGATGGCTCAATCCTATTTACAGGCAAGAGAAAGAACAACATTTATAAGATTGATCTTTCTGATCTTGAGAAGCAGAAGGTGACTTGTCTTATGTCTGTTTCTGAGGAGCAATGGGTCTGGCATAGAAGATTAGGACAGGCTAGTTTGAGAAAGATTTCTTAGATTAACAAACTAAATCTGGTCAGAGGACTCCCAAATCTGAAATACAAATCAGATGCTCTTTGTGAAGCATGTCAGAAGGGCAAGTTCTCCAGACCTGCATTCAAGTCTAAGAATGTTGTTTCTTCCTCAAGGCCGTTAGAACTCTTGCACATTGATCTGTTTGGCCCAGTCAAAACAGCATATGTCAGAGGGAAGAAATATGGATTAGTCATTGTAGATGATTATAGCCGCTGGACATGGGTAAAGTTCTTGAAACACAAGGATGAGTCTCATTCAGTGTTCTTTGAATTCTGCACTCAGATCCAATCTGAGAAAGAGTGCAAAATCATAAAGGTCAGAAGTGATCATGGTGGCGAATTTGAGAACAGATTCTTTGAGGAGTTCTTCAAAGAAAATGGTATTGCCCATGATTTCTCTTGCCCTAGAACTCCACAGCAAAATGGAGTTATAGAGCGAAAGAATAGGACTCTACAAGAGATGGCCAGAACCATGATAAATGAAACCAATATGGCTAAGCATTTCTGGGCAGAAGCAATAAACACTGCGTGTTATATTCAGAATAGAATCTCTATCAGACCTATTCTAAATAAGACTCCTTATGAATTGTGGAAGAACAGAAAGCCCAACATTTCATATTTCCATCCTTTTGGTTGTGTATGTTTTATTCTGAATACTAAAGATCATCTTGGTAAGTTTGATTCTAAAGCACAAAAGTGTTTCCTTCTTGGATATTCCGAACGCTCTAAAGGCTACAGAGTATACAATACTGAAACATTGATTGTAAAAGAATCAATCAATATCAGGTTTGATGATAAGCTTGGTCTTGAAAAACCAAAGCAGTTTGAGAATTTTGCAGATTTTGATATTGATATATCAGAAGCAGTAGAAGCAATAAGCAAAGCTGCAGAAGCTGGCAGTCTCAGAAGCAATGGATCAGAAGATCAAGTTGCTGCATCTTTAGAGAATCTCAGGATTTCTGAAGAGCCAACAGTCAGAAGATCACCTAGACTTGCTTCAGCTCATTCAGAAGATGTAATCCTTGGGAAGAAAGATGATCCTATCAGAACAAGATCATTCCTAAAGAATGACAATCAGAAGCAGTGATCAGAATCAGTAGGCGTAAAGTCTATTCAGAAAAATACAGCTGTAATCTATTTTCGAATGGTGAACGCGTGTCTTTACGGTTAGTAAAAAGCGTGCAGTTGAAAAGACGCCGATCTAGGTAACTGTGTTAAATCATTTCATTTACCACGTTCTCTCACCTAACGTCACTCACCATTTAATGTAATTGATTTCTTTTGATTCTGTAACTGTTCGTTCTCAAAATTTTATTGCATATTGTTTTAAATCCGTCTCTATATATTCTTTTCAAATCATATCATTTATCTTTTTTCGCTCCCATTCTCTCTTTCTTCTTGCATACTTTCTAAAACCCTAACCGAAAACCCAGAATTTGTTCTTCTTATTTGTTCATTCTGCTTCAATGGCTGCTTCTTCATCTCAAAATGCTGGTTCATCTGCTCCTCTCCATATTCAAGATGAAGAAAATCAGAAACTCACTCCAGTCGTTGCGTGCTCCATTCCTAAGGATAAATTAGAAGTTCTATGTGAACTCATGGTTGATTTTGATAACATTGAAGAACACCAATTTCATCTCAAAGAAGATATAATTTTTCAAGGATGGACTTCATTGTTCGCTGAGTTCTGTGGACCAGTCTACCCAGATCTTGTCAAGGAATTCTGGGTACATGCAGTTGTCGCCCCCAAATCAATCTTGTCTTTCGTCCATGGAAAGTTTGTGGTAGTGACTGAGAATATTCTAAGGATGATGTTTGATCTGAGAAACCCTGAGGGAGCTTTTGAAATCGATCAAAGGGCTAATTGGAAAGATGTTTTATCTACTCTCTACACAGACGTAAATGAAACAAAGAATGTCAAGGACATGAGACACCTCTACAAAATCTGGACCAAGATTCTTCTTGGGTGTTTTTATCACAGGAAAGGGACACATGCTTCTGACTTCGTCAGCAATGAGCAAAAATACATTCTGTATTGCATTGCCACTAAGAAGAAGGTTGATGCTATCTACATTATCTTCAACCATATGTGGAAGGCTGTGAAGGATTCCAGAAATGCCTTCAGAGAAAAAAGTTGTACCACCATTCCTTTTGGTAGAATTATCACAAATCTTCTGGTTCACTCCAAGATTGTTGAGAACCTGGAAATTGAAGGTATTATCAAAGACCTTGCTGTCACCTCTGGGGCCTGCTTGAATGCGTTCACTTTAAAGAAGATGAAGGTGATTAAGACTATCATCAAGACTCCCCAACCTCTTGCTGGAACAAGAATCAGAAGAGAACCTGTTCTAGCTGAATTTGAAACCTTCTTCAATAGTGAGGTACCAGAAGTCAGAACTAGGTATCTGAAGTCACAAAAGGAGGATAAAAGTATTAAAGATCAAGAGAAAGGTGCTCCTATTAAAGTAAATCGCAAGAAGGAAGAAAGGACCAAAAGGAAGTTTGATCATCCTTCTGTTAATCAGGTGAAGGTAGTTCAGAAAGGTGCTGCTACTACTGAGAAAGAAATAGTTCTGGAAGAAATCATTGCGAAGGATGTTAAAGCTGTTTCTGTTGATTTTGAGAAGAATAAGAAGGAAGCTGAGAAGAAGAAGAAAAAGTCAAATAACAATGCTGAGATTGTTGAAGTTGTTGAGAAGGAGAAAACCAGAAAAAGGAAGCTGATTATCCAAGACTCCGATGAAGAAAATGATGTTCAAGAGGCTGTGAATCAGCAGGAAGCTCTGGCGAGCATCAGAAGGAAAGAGATCTCTAGCGGCAAAACAAAGATTGTTGAAGAGCCGAAGAGTAAGAAACAGAAGAAGACTGAGGCTGTGGTCAAAGCTGTTCAGAAAGCATCCAAAGGTATATGTATTTCTGAACCTGATTCTACTCCTGCTGGTATTTCAGAAGTTGCACCAATAGCGGTTGCCCCTATCCTTGAACCAGAAAAAGCCCCATCAGAATCACCTATAAATGTCCATGTTCTTACACCTCCATCTTCTCATGTAACCATTCCTTCTTCTCCACCCACCATCAATCCTGTTTTGGATATGCCACCTCTTCAAACTCTCTTTCCACCTCACTCAAATATCTCCATCTCTCAACCTCCTCCCCATGCCAACTTTGAACACATTCCTTCCACCTCTCAAAACAACCATAGTGGTTCTGATCTTCCAACCTCTGCATCACATGAGCAACTGCTCCGTGACTGCAACTACACTCCAAAGCCTCGTCCTGAAGCTGAACTGGTTGTGTTAGAATCTGACAATGAAGCAGAATCTTCTTATAGGCTGGATAGAGAACCTCAACCATATTTCATCCCCAACCCTAGCTTTTCAAAAACCAAAATAAAATCCCGCCTTGTCTACCCTATTGGTGTAATTTTTGAAAAGGTAAAGAGGAATCTCATAAGTATCTTTGACACCCTCAGAATTGTTGAAAGTTCTGGCCTGAATGACGTCGCTATGAGGAAGTTCTGGAGGATCTTACGCAGAGAGTCAGATGCTCTGTTTTTAGAACTTCAGGAAGCCTGTGTAGAAGCTGCTCCATGGCCTCGTGGAATTCTGAGAAGTTATGAAGATTTCTGGTTTGCTCGTCTCGGAGGGAGATATACCCTGGAAGAGAAGCAGTTTGTGGATGAATTGGAAGAAGCAAGACTGGTTGCTGCATTGGAAGCTAACCCTTGTAGGGAGATTGTGGTCTGGATACCTCAATATCCTGTTCTACTTGGGGATTTCAAGACTCTCTTTGACTTTTTGAGGGAAAACCCTTCTAAGAAAGACCCAAGCTTGGTCATTCCAGAAGTTGTTGACCCACCAGAAGTTGAAGGTCCTTCTGCCCCCAGAAATCTAGCTGCCATTCTTCAGGCACTTGAGAGTGGAGATTCTGAGGTTCCTGCTGCAGAGTATGGAGATGCTTCTATGCAAGAAGCAGATGTAGAAGATCATGTTGCTGAATCAGTTCCTGTTGAGGAAATCCCTGCAAATGATCTATCAATGGAAGCTACAGATCACAATGCCATCCCGTTGGATAGAAGCTGTGAAGCTTCTTCTGATGAACCTTCTCGTCTTGCAAGGACTTTGGAAGTTCTTCAGAAGAACCAGGATGAGCAAAGCTCAGTCAATGCTGAGTTTAGAGCTTTCATAGAGAAGCAAAATGAGCACAACAATGGGGTTCAAAAGATGCTGGCCAAGATCTTGTCAAGGCTAGGGTCATCTTAGATTGAGTCTTAGTTGTTTTGTTTTTGCTTTTGCTGCATCTGTTTTGTGCATCTTCTCTTCCTTATCTTCTTGTACTTCTGTACCTTTGTCTGTTTGAACTTCAATGAAAATTATCTTTTTCTTCCATGTGTTTCTTTTTGTTTTTCATCTGAATCTTTTATGTTTTTGATGTTATGACAAAAAGGGGGAGAAATATGTGATAAATGATTTGATTTAATCAATTGCTTTACTAACAGAACTTGCAAAGTTCTATGCTTTAAGTTGTGTTGTTGCAGAAATTGAAGATTCTCTTTAAAGATCAACATGAGAAGCAACAAGATGAATCAAGTTCTTGGATTCTTGAAGCAAGCTGAGTGCTATGAAGCTTCAGAATCAGAATCAGAAGCAAGAAGGAAGAATGTTCAGATATTCTGATGATAGAATATGATCTGAAACATTATGTCTATTTGTTCTGATACATTCTATATGGCTCTGATACATATTATGTGTTCTGAAACATATTCTATGTTCTGACTCATTCATGCTGACTTTTGTCGTTTAGCTTTGTTCTGTAACATTTCAGGATGTAGAGATGCTCTGATGATGCTCTAGTACATTCAACAATGTTCTGATACATTCTAACATGAAGTGATGAAAGAAGAAATTCAAGCTCTGAAGCTGTCCCAATGGAAGCAAGAATCAGAAGTTGTGGATGTTCTGAAGATCTAAAGAAATTCAAGTTCTGAAGCTGTCCGATGGAAGCAGAAGTCAGAAGCTGTGAATGTTCTGAAGATCAAAGAAATTCAAGTTCTGAAGCTGTCCGATGGAAGCAGGAATCAGAAGCTGTGAATGTTTTGAGGATCTAAAGAAATTCAATGTTCTGAAGCTGTCCTATGGAAGCAGAAATCAGAAGTCATGAATGTTCTGTAGATCAAGCAATGTGAACGTCTCTACTGAAATACTCAGGGAAGTCTTTTATTATTAAAATTCTTCTAGTATTAATTTCAGGGGGAGATTATTCATCTCAGGGAGAGATTGTTAATCTCAGGGGGAGACATATTCACATGCTTATGCTATAGTTGTGTAAATTGTCTTTAGCCGTCTGCTCTTTCAGATCGCAAATTCATATCATTTATATATGTTTTTGTCATCATGAAAAAGGGGGAGATTGTTAGAACAAGATTTGTTCTGATCAATATTCTTAGTTTTGATGATAACAAGGATATGAATTTTGTGTGAGATAATGTGGTACTCTAATACATTGCAATTTCCCTTTCAGGAAATATATAAAGAGTATGCACAAATCAGCGCTCAGAAGCTTTGTCTCAGAAGGTTCAGCATGCAACATCAGAACATGGTCTGGCAAGACATCAGAAGATGGTCAAGGCAGAATCAGAATATGGGTCTATGGAAGCATCAGAAGAACTTGAGATCAGAAGCAAAAGCACTGAAGTTCTCATGGTATCACGCTCAGAAGCACTTCAAGGTCAGAAGACAAGAAGATGCTATGCACCAAGCTGTTTGACTCTGATGATATTCAAACGTTGTATACACAAACATCAGATCATAAGAAAGTACAGGTGGCAGGCTACGCTGACTGACAAAAGGAACGTTGGAAGCTATTAAAGGCAACGTCAGTAGACACAGCGTGAACAAGGCTCGAGGTAGTTGACAAAAGCGTGAAACATTAAATGCAATGCTGTACGGAATACGCAAAGCATTAAATGCTCCCAACGGTCATCTTCTCAAGTGCCTATAAATATGAAGTTCTGATGAGAAGCAAGGTTACCAACTCTTGACGATTTCTGTGAATATTAACTCGCTAAAACGCTGTTCAAATAAAAGCTCAGAAACTTCATCTTCATCAAAGCTCACTACATTGCTGTTGTAATATATTAGTGAGATTAAGCTTAAACGTTAAGAGAAATATCACTGTTGTGATTATAGCTTTTCAGAAGCATTTGTAATACTCTTAGAATTGATTACATTAATTTGTAAGTAACTAGAGTGATCAAGTGTTGATCAGGATACTCTAGGAAGTCTTAGCTTGTGTCTAAGCAGTTGTAATTAGAGTGATCACGTGGTGGTCAGGATACTCTAAGAAAGTCTTAGCTTGTGTCTAAGCATTTGTTCCTAGAGTGATCAGGTTGTGATCAGGATACTCTAGAAGACTTAGTCGTGGGCTAAGTGGAAAACCATTGTAATCTGTTGCGATTAGTGGATTAAATCCTCAGGTGAGGTAAATCACTCCGTGGGGGTGGACTGGAGTAGTTTAGTTAACAACGAACCAGGATAAAAATAACTGTGCAAATTGTTTTTATCATTCAAGTTTTTAAACTACACTTATTCAAACCCCCCCTTTCTAAGTGTTTTTCTATCCTTCATAATTGAAATAATATATTTCACGCTTGTTTGATTGGTGTTGTAATCGAATGGGATTGAGAATCCGTTAGGGAATTGAACATATAGTAATCGATGATGAGTAGGAACCCGAATCAGTAGAGCAACTTATTTTATAATCACTTTTGTTAATCACTTAATTGCAATTTCTTTATAAATCGATCTAAATCCATAAACCCCTAATTCAATTTATTTTTGGTTAGTAATAATCAAGAATCCTTGTGAGAACGATATTCGAGTTGTCGTTACCGCTAAACTACCGTTTTACAAAATACTCGTTTTTGATCCGTGCATGATAGCGGACCATGCTACTTGTAGTAATGGTCATTTATATGTAATGGGTGGTTCAGGTTTGTTATTGAAGTCAGTTGTTCCTGAGTCTCCCTTTTTAATGCTCATGTACAGGTTTAGTAAGTGATTCTCAGCTGGCTAGAAGGACCGGTGGAGCCTTTCTCTTTCTCTTTGGGTGTTATAATTTTTAGAGGTTTGGGGTCGGTTTATTTTTAGTGGCTGCCCAGATTCTTGCTTAAGTGCCAAAATTCATGTTTATTAAAATCTCCCAATTCATTATAAATATAGTGGATAACTTGAATTTGAGCACATTTATAATCACTATGACTTAGACCCGTCTTAAATACAGGTTGAACAATCTTATAACGTAAAAATTATCACAAAATAGAAGATTCTGAGAATCATAGAATTTGTTGAGCAAGCATGGGCTCCATAAGCGAAATCAAGCTAGTTAGTAGAGGATCTACCAAAGAGCATTTTTGTTGGGCGGAGCCATTTGTCGCTGAGCAAAAATAAGGTGGTTTAAAGCCCCCACTTGGCTGTGACGGTAGAAACTTTATGTTAAAGAAAATAATTCTCGATATGCGAAGCCATTTTTTGCTAAGCAAAAATATGGCGGTTTAGAGCCTCACTTTACTGAAGTAGTAGAAACTTCAAAATGAAGAAAAGAGTGCTCGTTAGGCAAAGCCATTTTTTGTTGGACGAAAATGCCTTTAAAACATCCCTATAAATAGGGTTCTCATAATCCAATTGAAAAAATAAGTTCACTTTTTACAAAACACGGGCAAAGAGAAAACAAAGAACAAAGGGAGCATTTGTAAGGAGAATGAATTTAAGATCAAAGGTGGAGGCATAATCCAGTTAGAGAGATCGATCGCCGATGCTTTTCATCTCTTTCTTTATCATCTATGTAAAGCTACTATGAGTAAGAGTAGTGAAACCATCTCTTGTTAGGGTTAGATGTAACTATCCAAACACTCATATATTCCTTTTGATCATGATGTTATATATGTTCTACTTATTCATTAATATTGTTAATTATCTTTATTCTTAATGTATGGTGTATAACACTAAAAATTAGATTACTACAATTATCATCATCAATAGCACTAAAAAGAGTATGGACCTCTGCAAGTTCATCCGCTCCAACCTACGTATTTGATGATTTTTCGTCCCTAGAGCAAAGAGAGAGGTTTTATCTACACTTTATTGACAAACATCTCATCTTGGCACACTGTGTGGATGAGAATGTCTATAGAAAGTTTGAGTTTTTCAATGTCTATGTCAAATCTGATATCAAGAATCTCGTTTTGAAATAACCAAAAGAGTTTCTCCCAAAGTCAGTGATGATTTTTCGTTGTTGATCCAACCGCGGGTCACAAATTTCCCCCTCACTGCGGTGCGGGATATGTGACTCAAAATATTTGCCTTATCATCTATGTGGCAACACATATTCTTATCCCAAGGAAGTTCAGTCTTGGGAAAGTGTCAAAAACCAATGTGGTAATGACATGGCTACTAGACAACAATGTTAAAACAAATTGGGCTAGTGAGGGTAATTTACTACATGATTGAATTCCAAAGGCAAAAAAAATGCGTGGTTACCATATGGCGACCTAATTTCGAAGATTCTAAGGCATGTTGGATTTGATTTAGAATTGGAATATTTGATTGATAATTCAGTCAAAATAGGGTGACACACCCTAAGCTAGATGAAATTTGAAGACAAAATTGGGGTATTGGTGAATAAAGGTTCCAAGGCAATGAAGAAATGTTCTCAATGACAAGAAACTCCCATTCAACAGCAAGTGGAACCATCAATTATTAGATTCCTCATATTCCACATATCGAAGCTCTCCTCGACACCATCACCACCAACCAGCAAGCTCACTCTAAGACCGTGAACATGATAAGTTGACTTCCTGGATCGCAACCTTGCTTTCTCTGTAGTGCCTCTGCCTCCTAGGCTTTTGATGATGATGATGATGATGACACCCATTAGTTTTTTTTTGCTGTTTGTTTCTTGTCCACTTTGTTTTTTGTCTACCCTTTATAACTATTTCATTCATGAATAATTATTTGGATAAATCTATCTTCTTTATTGCTCTTTGATTAAAATTTGGTTACTTCTCCATGTCTAATTTGGTTTATGTGCTTGTGCTGTTTATTTATCTACCTTTTTTATAATGCTAAATCGGGGAGGAGTATAATCTTAAGGGGTATAATATACTCTCTTTATTTATGATGGGGAATTTAACTACTCCATATATTTATCTATCTTTTCCTATTTTACAACTTCTTGAAGTATAAAAGTGAGAATGTGTGAAATTTGGCAGGGTCATGCACTTAACGTCTTTGAGTAATCAATTTAAATTGTAAGAGGTCAAATGTAAGTCTTGAAGTACAAACAAAATCACACACACGCGCACACACACACACACACACACACACACCTCTTTTTAAACTCTCTTTAGTTTTTATCAAAACTTCTTAAAAACCTATCAAGGCATCCATGCAATTAATCAACTCCAAAAGGCTCTCATCTCAAACTCGACAACATAATTCAACCAGCTCAAAACAAACGAGCGTTCCCCCAGCGTTACAAGACCAGAGCACGACACGCGACACAACTGACACTAACGGATTACTCTACGAACTATCCTAACTGAAGCACAAAAGCCGCTACTCCTGAATCTGAAAATGTCAACAGTAAGAGTGAGTCTCATTCACAATTAACAAATGTTATAAGCTTGTAAACAATAAAACATCATTAGTATATTATTCACCCAACTTCAATATATCTAGATTTTCAGAAAAACATTCATCAACAACACCAATTATAATCAATCATACCACCTTGAAGTAACACTAGAAACCTTCCAATCATGTTATAACAATGTATTTATGCAATGCACTGACACTATGCATATGTTACCAATCATAGGATTAACCCATTTCAAAGATCTATACACCACCGGATACGGCTTGTAACGCCCATTTTTCATTTAAGTATTTTATTTAATTGTCTGCTATATGATTTGTTTAATTATTATGTGTTAATTATTTTCTAATGTGCTCTTTGTGTTATCCATTGAGTTTTTATAGTAAATAACATGAGTTAGAAGAGTTATTGGCCCTAAGTTGGCAGTTCTGTAACTCGGTGGGAGAACTGACTTTTAAAAATGTTTCGCAAACAATGTTGCGGTGAGAAAGAGTCGCCACCGACTTTTATTTTATCCAACTTACTTAGGAAAGGTAAAAAAACAGAAAAAGACCTTTTAAGAAAACTTAGGTTCGGGGGGTAAGTTATGAAAAAGGAAGGTATTAGCACCCTTTTCATCCGTAGTTATCTACGGGCTCTTAGTTTGCTTAGCTCGTTTTGTTTTGTTTGAAAAGCTTAAAAAAGCATAGTGTGTGCGAGTGTGTTAGATTCGGGTATTTATCTTTATAATGGTTAGCTAGCGTTCAGTTGATTAGTCTTGTCATACACGCCTAGTTACTAACAATTATATAAGCAGAAAATTAAAGTGCAGAAATTAAATCCTACGCTATTACATGGCTTCGGGATGGGGGTTACATAATTTAAAACGGGGATATGCGGAAAGAATAAATCCTACCAACTATTACAACAAAAAACAAATGAAATTAAAATGATAACAGTACAAAATCAAGCCTAAAATTGTCAAAGTCCACGAGGATAGTCCAATGTTCGAGACGGTAGTTCCTCGCAAAATATAAATAAAATGGTTAGCAACGGGTATAGATAAAAGGATGTATGATTAAAATGACAAGATAAAATATCAACAAATATTAACAATATATTAAATTAACATATTTTTTTATATTTTTTAATATAGAAAAAATAAATGTATCATATCTTTTTTTTTTTAGATTTTTGAACATAGATCTAATCAACTAAAACTAAAAGTGCATATTTTCAATTTGATATTTATGTGTTTTTTTTTTGGTATTCTTATGGATTAAAAGAAACAAAAACCTGTTTTATTAACAAAATATTCTATTCTAAATAAACAATTAATTCATTATAATAGATTATAAATAAATGGGACCACATGCTGATTTTTTTAGTCACTAAAGATAAAACCAAATCACCCACATGAAAAAATGAAATATACGGTGCTTTTTTTTTTTACGTAACAACACCCTTCATTTGACCAATTCAAAATAAACCCCTAACCAATCAGAGGTCGACACACAACAGTAAATATAGATACAGCCTGTAAAAAAAGAGAAAGATATTATGGTCACTTCTTTTCTTCTCTCCATCGGTTTCTTCTTCCTGTTTTCTTTTTATAATTTTAAATCAAGTTCTCATCCCAATACAACAACTAATACCAAGCAGTAAGAATCATCAAGCAATCATCTCAAAAGAGAATCGAATTACGGCAACCGACTCTATTGTGAATAATTTAGAAACACACAGAAATACATCAAGTTTTAAGAGTTTAGGAGTACCGATTCGGAAGCGTTGAAGGGGATGTTGCTTGCAGGTTTGTTCGGTGTTTATGAAAACCGCTTCGAGCCGGTTTGTTGCTACAGATGCGGATCCGATGAGTTATGTTGAGATGTTGTTGTGTTGATGTCGTTGAAATTGACTTGTGTGAGGTTGTAGATCGAAGGTGTTGATCGGATCTGTTTGTATGGTGGCTGAATGGCGGCGGTGATTTCCACATGGTGGTGGCCGGAATCGTTGAAGGCTGTGCGATGTCGTTCTTTCGATTCACGATGTTGTCATGGTATTGTCGATGTCCAGCGTGAAGGCTGGGCGGAGAAGCTTGCTTTGGCGCAGTCGTTGCCGTTGTCGGAGAGTTGAATGGAGGGGTAGCTGCTGTTTGAAACTGTGCGTAAAATTTTTACAATGGAAATAGAATTCATGGCTATGTGGCTATCACCATCTTCCTGCACAAATCCAAATCAACAAATTATATTATCAAGATTTTGAGCCTTAATTTTCAAGGGATCTGCATCACTTTTAATTTAACATTATATGTTGAAATAGTTTGATTACATTATAGCAACATTTCGATAACCTTAAGACAAAAGAATCATGATTAAGTCTCAACAGCTGTTGTACAACAATTCTCATAAACTTTGGACACATGTGTTTTAAATTAGTATTGGTGAAAATTTTAGAAATTGTTAGTTAAAAGTTGGAATAAGAATCAGAATGTCAACAATACCTTAATATGATAGCAATTTTCAGAAAGAGGAAGAAAAGAAGCATACCATCAGTAATATCATCATGTGGTGTAAAAAACCAAAATAAAATTGAGAGGCCTCATATAAAATCATCGGCCAAAATATTTTAAAATTATTTGAAAAAGATCCCTCAGGTGTCATCATTGGCCAAAAGTTTGAGAAAAAAGTTTTAAAAGTGGGAGGCCTCATAGATTAATCATCGGCCAACAACGAGGTTAAAAAACCGTAGAAAGTATCTGTATAAAAAAACTTTAAAAAAAGTGTGGTGTGAATGAAATTGTGGACAGAGGAAGTTTTAGAGGATTGTTGATTAGGATTAGAAAATTGTTGGTGAAGAAGAGGGTGGAAAGTGCCATTTATATAGATTGAAATTTAGGTCAAAACATCCTAAAAAGGAAAAGATCCGACCCAGAGGCCCATGGACCTTCCTTGATGACCAAGATTAAGAACCTGGACGTGCTTGTGTCCAGGTGCGTCCTAGTGCATAAAAAGATAAAAAATAGTTAAAAAACATGGAAATGCACCAAGCAGGAATTGAACTCGTAACCTTATGCTTGCAAGCCTTACTTTCTTACAAATTGTGCTACGTTATTTGTTTGAAATAAAAAGCCAATTGAAAGTGTATGAAGCATCGGCTAGCATTTTCTATTTATTAAAATATAAGCAATTTAAGAGTAAACTAATATATTTTAAAATAGACTTTAAATTGAATATTTTTAAAATTCAGGATGTCGATGTAAATGAATCCAAGATTTTATAAATATCCTTTTAAAAATAATTTCGAAAATTTTTGTCACTAAAAAGTGTGGGCAAATTTTGGGGTATGACAGCTGCCCCTGTTCAATCTTCTTAAACCTGAAGAGGTAGATTGGCTTGTGTGCCTATCGGAATCTGAAGGTTGAAGATGATTGATCACTTGAGTGCCACAAAATTTGCACTCGCAGGTGCAAGAAGAAATGCTTTTTGGAGACGGGCCTAAAGATGCCACCCAGGAATTGACAGAATGTTGTCAGAGATGGGCTTAAAGATGTCATCCAGTTGTTTGTCTAAAGCATATGCTTTTTAGACTGCATTGATTGTATCTGAAGGAGAGATTCATCAAAATGAAGTAATGTCTTACGAAGGACTACCTGGAGAGATACCTGAATAGGGTGGGGGTTGTCCTAAACAAGACTATGATAGTTTATGTAAAGAAGTTTATGCTTTAAACAAAGCTCGGAAGGAATTGTCTTAAAGAAGACTAACTAAGAAACTGCCTAAAAGGGCAAGATACTTCTTCAAAAAGACTGGATAAATATTTAAAGAAGATTACCTAAAGAGGTTGAGATATGTCTTAAACAAGAACACCTAGAAAGGTTCCTAGAGAGGATATGACATGTCTTAAACAAGACCAACCTAGAAAGGCTCCTAGAAAGGATAAGAGATGTCTTAAAGAAGACTAACCTAGAAAGGCTCCTAGAAAGGATAAGAAACGTCTTAGAAAAGACTACCTAGAAAGGCTCCTAGAAAGGATAAGAGATGTCTTAAAGAAGACTAACTTAGAAAGGCCCCTAGAAAGGATAAGAAATATCTCAGAAAGACTACCTAGAAAGGCTCCTAGAAAGGATGAGAAACGTCTTAGAAAAGACTACCTAGAAAGGTTCCTAGAAAGGATAAGAAACGTCTTAGAAAAGACTACCTAGAAAGGCTCCTAGAAAGGATGATAAGCGTCCTAGAGAAGACTACCTAGAAAGGTTGATGAACGTCTTAGAAAAGACGACCTAGAAAGATTCCTAGGAAAGATAAGCAATGTCTTAAATAAGACTGCCTATAAAGGTTCCTAGAAAGGATGAGAAGTTCTTTGAATTATCTTTGGAGAAAGACCTGGAATGAATCATCAAAATTGTATTTGTGTCTTGAATGAGCGTTAAGATTGAATCGTTGATACGATCGTCTTTGCACCATATTAGGATGATAATGTTCTTTTGATTAGGAAATGACCTGAAAAGGAAAAAATTAGTTTTATGCACTGTCATGATGCATGTATTGTGTAATGAGGTTTTCGAAATAAACGAGAATGTTGTATGTTATGTATGTAATATGAATGAGGTTCTCGAAATAAACGAGAACGCTGTATGTTATGTATGTATTGTGAATGATGCATGGATGGATTATATAGTTGAAGCATATTGGTAACTTTGTATAGCAATTGCTGGTTGAGAAAATGAATCTCTGTATGCTGTTGGAGATGATGAAAAGGTGCTTGTGTTGAGAATTCCTGTCTTCCGTTCGAGGATATCCAGCTGGAGATTTTTTTATTACCGCTTGGGGATGAAAGTAGCTTGAGTGATTTGATCCTGATGTATCCTGACCGGGGACAAGAGAGAAGAATAGTCTTTTGAATGTCTTCTTCTAATAGGGATAGTGAGTTTGAATAAACCCTATTGGAGAATAAGATTATGTCGGAGAACCGACGGTATTGGAGATTTAAACAGTGTTGGGGAACCAAGTATCTGTTGGGAAGAGAATATTTGAAGATAACTTCTCGAGGATTACTCTGTGAAGATATTTTGTGAAGACAACTCTGTGGGGAAGATTCCCGGAGATTTCAATTTTTCATTGCCCCATGTCTTTAGGTACCATACATGGTCCTTCGTTTATGGGAGTCTACCTGCCCCTAGGGTTGGTAGCCTGATATACCTGACGCTTGAGATGATTGGAACCAGAACTTCGAATGAGAGACTAGTACTGACACCATCTGATACTAGTAGCTAAACAGCTCTTACTGAGATTGGTGACCAATGCAACATGCCCCCAGTGATGGACTAGCATTTCTGGTTATTCAACTCCTTCGGGAGATTCTATGAATTGTGACCAGATTTCCCCTGGATATCTGAATGCTTACTCAACAGAGTATTCCGACTATTTTTGTGCCCCTGAGGGTGATCAGAATTTAAGATATTCTTGCTCGGACTCAACGGAGTTCTGAAGACAAATTGTCCCTTGAGAGGATTAAACTTTTCATTAGCAGCTCATGATAGAAGCTTTCCTGGTGTCAAGTACTCTTTCATATGCAAAGAATGTTTAGTATGAGAAATATAATTCTAATGCAAAGTTCATGTTTGTCTTGAAGTTTAAAGAAATTTTTTTCAAAAGGATGTCAAAACATCGATTTTTTTGTGTGAAAGGTGGTGAGATACCAACTCAAGCGTTTTAGCAGAAACTCCTATGAGTCAATTTACCGTATTATCGTTACAGTATGCTTTCAAATCAACCCTGCTTCAATTAGGACTTTTGAGGGTTGTAACGTGGCCAGGTTCACGGTTTTTAAAAAAAAGGATTTTTAGGCTCAAAATTTTATTGGTGCCCACCCCCTTCGTGATGTTTTCCAACCTAAGTTCAGCTAACTCGATGCGAGCATTTATCCTTCAAGAGGAGTTTGAGACGATTGAGGAATCAATGTGGTGTTTGGACCTGGCAGTCACTTACCTTTTATTCTTGGTTTCTGATCACATGACCTTGAATTTATATGGTCATGCGACTTTTCCTTTTTGTTGAGGATCTTTTTTTTGTTTGGACAAATTCTTTTGAATTCTGAGTTTGAAGTCCAGCGGGATGCCCTAAATTTTGTCTAAGTCACTTGTTTTCAAGTTGTTGACTCAGCGAGCTTTCTTTTCTCTTTTTTTTTCATTCTTGTTTTTTTTTGAACAAGTCGTATGAGACGTCTTCGATTCGTTGGAAAGATTGTGACTGCCTCATTACTTGGTTGATGAGGGATAACCATTGTGGTATTGACTTTCCTCAACCTTTTTGAAGGATAACCATTGTTGTATCCTTATATGCATGCTCCTAATGAATTTTGAACACTCTATCAGGTTAACTGAATACTACCCTGCCCCTGGGTTAAATGCAAGGGTTTTTCGTATAGACAAATAAACTCATACTTCAAGGCTCAAGGGGGTTAACGAGGGTTTATCATCCTTATATCTCCGCTGTTTAGGAATTGAAACAATGCCTTTACACATCAATAGGGTTTTACTCGAAAGCACACCATTTGAGATTATGAGTATTATGTGTTCGTCATTCTCCCTTCAGAGTTATCATGCTTTATCGTTGAGAGTTTGGCATCACAAGCAAAGAAAAACATGCTAGAGCGAGGGCGAATGAATTTTTTCAAGACAAACATATTCAATGCATCATTATTATAGTTCAAAAACAAACAAGTATGACATATAAGCAGTATTGAATCAAAACAAGAAAGACTACGCATGAACATGCATGATGATATAGAGATTGTCAAAGTTGGGGATATTTTCACCGTATGGACCTATTGCTTCAGAAGATCCATTGAGTCAAGGGAGAATTTCAAATCTGGCATGCAGGTGTGAATGTGATAGCCTTTGCGTCAATCAGGTCTTGAACCTTGTCTCTGAACGGTTGACAATAATCAATCGAATAGCCAAGTGCCCAAAAGTGGAAAGCAAACCAAGCATTCGTATCTGAAACTGCAGATTATTTCTAGGGGAAGATTCTGACGAAGCCACACAGAAGTTGTGAGTACCCAGCTTTAGGGATTTGAGGAAGAAGATGAGAAACTAGTTGTCTAGTTCACAACATTAGAACTGAATTTGGTTGCAACTTTGTCTGAAGAATTTTGACTTTCATCTCTGGATACCCTTCTATAAGAATCAAGCTCACCATATCCAGTGGGTCATAGTCTCTAATTCGGGGTACGGTATTTTTGAGTTTAAAGGCATATGGCTAAAGGAAAATAAATCCCCTTGCCCCTTGATAGGAGCTGTACCTTTGAGTTTGAAGGTATCTGGCTACAGGAAAATAAATCCTCTTGCCCCCTGTTAGGAATCTGGCTCTTGATGATGGCACCTGGAATTGCGCGCCCTAAATACTTGAGATCCTTGAAAAAGGTTAGTTAGGTGATGAGGACGAGTAAGTCCTACAAAGAGTTCAAGTTGTTAGTGTACACACATCCTGCAAGGAAACCAAACGGTTAGGGTATAAACAAATCCTGCAAGGAAACCAAACGGTTAGGGTATAAACAAATCCTGCAAGGAAACAAACAGTTAGATAATGAATACAAACAAGTCACACAAGTAGCCTTAGGTTTGAAGGCTTGCATGAAGTTCATAGGTAAATACCCTCCCCACTGAAGTTTAGTTGGCTCAACCTGTCCTATATAAAGATCGGGTTCTAGGGAGCTCATATCATTGACCTTTCTCGAAGGCGCTTATCTCAGTTTGGCAATCGAATCACCAACCGAAAAGGTCCTGAAAGTCCAGTCCATATGAGTATAGCTTCGAGTATCAACCAACTTCAGTCGGAACCAAAGCCAGCCATCTCGCTACTTTCTAAAAGGCCAAAGTTTAGTTCAACTAAGGTTCTAGGGGCGAATTGGTGCTTAATGACACCACGCAGCAGCCAAGTGTTTCCTCGAGTCGGATTCCAAGGAACACCAGGACACACCAATGTGTCACACTAGCGATGGCCACCATATCAACCACATCAGTATACGCTGTGCATTCTCCTTGGTCTCATGCTATTTACCTAAGGTACTCAGATACGGGTGTAGGATCTTTCACACAATAATAAACCCAAGCATTTCCCTTTAAAAATAAAGCACACAAACAAACAATTAAAAACATTTATAATGAACTAAGCCCTAAGGTAAACCCCTCTTTAAAATAATCCCCAGCAGAGTCGCCAGTTCTGTAACTCGGTGGGAGAACTGACTATTAAAAATGTTTCGCAAACAATGTTGCGGTGAGCAAGAGTCGCCACCGACTTTTATTTTATCCAACTTACTTAGGAAAGGTAAAAAAACAGAAAAAATACCTTTTAAGAAAACTTAGGTTCGGGGGGTAAGTTATGGAAAGGGAAGGTATTAGCACCCTTTTCATCCGTAGTTATCTACGGGCACTTAGTTTGCTTAGCTCGTTTTGTTTTGTTTGAAAAGCTTAAAAAAGCATAGTGTGTGCGAGTGTGTTAGATTCGGGTATTTATCTTTATTTTGGTTAGCTAGCGTTCAGTTGATTAGTCTTGTCATACACGGCTAGTTACTAACAATTATATAAGCAAAAAATTAAAGTGCAGAAATTAAATCCTACGCTATTACATGGCTTCGGGATGGGGGTTACATAATTTAAAACGGGGATATGCGGAAAGAATAAATCCTACCAACTATTACAACAAAAAACAAATGAAATTAAAATGATAACAGTACAAAATCAAGCCTAAAATTGTCAAAGTCCACGAGGATAGTCCAATGTTCGAGACGGTAGTTTCTCGCAAAATATAAATCAAATGGTTAGCTACGGGTATATATAAAAGGATGTATGATTAAAATGACAAGATAAAATATCAACAAATATTAACAATATATTAAATTAACATATTTTTTATATTTTTTAATATAGAAAAAATAAATGTATCATATCTTTTTTAAGATTTTTGAACATAGATCTAATCAACTAAAACTAAAAGTGCATATTTTCGATTTGATATTTATGTGTTGTTTTTGGTATTCTTATGGATTAAAAGAAACAAAAAGCTGTTTTATTAACAAAATATTCTATTCTAAATAAACAATTAATTCATTATAATAGATTATAAATAAATGGGACCACATGCTGATTTTTTTAGTCACTAAAGATAAAACCAAATCACCCACATGAAAACATGAAATATAGGGTGCTTTTTTTTTTACGTAACAACACCCTTCATTTTACCAATTAAAAATAAACCCCTAACCAATCAGAGGTCGACACGCAGTAGTAAATATAGATACAGCCTGTAAAGAAAGAGAAAGATATTATGGTCACTTCTTTTCTTCTCTCCATCGGTTTCTTCTTCCTGTTTTCTTTCTGTAATTTTAAATCAAGTTCTCATCCCAATACAACAACTATTACCAAGCAGTAAGAATCATCAAGCAATCATCTCAAAAGACAATCGAATTACGGCAACCGACTCTATTGTGAATAATTTAGAAACGCACAGAAATACATCAAGTTTTAAGAGTTTAGGAGTACCGATTCGGAAGCGTTGAAGGGGATGTTGCTTGCAGGTCTGTTCGGTGTTTATGAAAACCGCTTCGAGCTGGTTTGTTGTTGCAGATGCGGATCCGATGAGTTATGTTGAGATGTTGTTGTGTTAATGTCGTTGAAATTGACTTGTGTGAGGTTGTAGATCGAAGGTGTTGATCGGATCTGTTTGTATGGTGGCTGAATGGCGGCAGTGATTTCCACATGGTGGCGGCCGGAATCGTTGAAGGCTGTGCGATGTCGTTCTTTCGATTCACGATGTTGTCATGGTATTGTCGATGTCCGGCGTGAAGGCTGGGCGGAGAAGCTTGCTTTGGCGCAGTCGTTGCCGTTGTCGGAGAGTTGAACGGAGGGGTAGCCGCTGTTTGAAACTGTGCGTAAATCTTTACAATGGAAATAGAATTCATGGCTATGTGGCTATCACCATCTTCCTGCACAAATCCAAATCAACAAATTATATTATCAAGATTTTGAGCCTTAATTTTCAAGGGATCTACATCACTTTTAATTTAACATTATATGTTGAAATAGTTTGATTACATTATAGCAACATTTCGATAACCTTAAGACAAAAGAATCATGATTAAGTCTCAACAGCTGTTGTACAACAATTCTCATAAACTTTGGACACATGTGTTTTAAATTTGTATTGGTGAAAATTTTAGAAACTGTTAGTTAACAGTTGGAATAAGAATCAGAATGTCAACAATACTTTAATATGATAGCAATTTTCAGAAAGAGGAAGAAAAGAAGCATACCATCAGTAATATCATCATGTGGTGTAAAAAACCAAAATAAAATTGAGAGGCCTCATATAAAATCATCGGCCAAAATATTTTAAAATTATTTTAAAAAGATCGCCTCAGGTGTCATCATTGGCCAAAAGTTTGAGAAAAAAGTTTTAAAAGTGGGGAGGCCTCATAGATTAATCATCGGCCAAAACGAGGTTAAAAAACCGTAGAAAGTATCTGTATAAAAAAACTTTAAAAAAAGTGTGGTGTGAATGAAATTGTGGACAGAGGAAGTTTTAGAGGATTGTTGATTAGGATTAGAAAATTGTTGGTGAAGAAGAGGGTGGAAAGTTCCCTTTATATAGACTGAAATTTAGGTCAAAACATCCTAAAAAGGAAAAGATCCGACCCAGAGGCCCATGGACCTTCCTTGATGACCAAGATTAAGAACCTGGACGTGCTTGTGTCCAGGTGCGTCCTAGTGCATAAAAAGATAAAAAATAGTTAAAAAACATGGAAATGCACCAAGCAGGAATTGAACTCGTAACCTTATGCTTGCAAGCCTTACTTTCTTACAAATTGTGCTACGTTATTTGTTTGAAATAAAAAGCCAATTGAAAGTGTATGAAGCATCGGCTAGCATTTTCTATTTATTAAAATATAAGCAATTTAAGAGTAAACTAATATATTTTAAAATAGACTTTAAATTGAATATTTTTAAAATTCAGGATGTCGATGTAAATGAATCCAAGATTTTATAAATATCCTTTTAAAAATAATTTCGAAAATTTTTGTCACTAAAAAGTGTGGGCAAATTTTGGGGTATGACAGCTGCCCCTGTTCAATCTTCTTAAACCTGAAGAGGTAGACTGGCTTGTGTGCCTATCGGAATCTGAAGGTTGAAGATGATTGAACACTTGAGTGCCACAAAATTTGCACTCGCAGGTGCAAGAAGAAATGCTTTTTGGAGATGGGCCTAAAGATGCCACCCAGGAATTGACAGAATGTTGTCAGAGATGGGCTTAAAGATGTCATCCAGTTGTTTGTCTAAAGCATATGCTTTTTAGACTGCATTGATTGTATCTGAAGGAGAGATTCATCAAAATGAAGTAATGTCTTACGAAGGACTACCTGGAGAGATACCTGAATAGGGTGGGGGTTGTCCTAAACAAGACTATGATAGTTTATGTAAAGAAGTTTATGCTTTAAACAAAGCTCGGAAGGAATTGTCTTAAAGAAGACTAACTAAGAAACTGCCTAAAAGGGCAAGATACTTCTTCAAAAAGACTGGATAAATATTTAAAGAAGATTACCTAAAGAGGTTGAGATATGTCTTAAACAAGAACACCTAGAAAGGTTCCTAGAGAGGATATGACATGTCTTAAACAAGACCAACCTAGAAAGGATAAAAGATGTCTTAAAGAAGACTAACCTAGAAAGGCTCCTAGAAAGGATAAGAAACGTCTTAGAAAAGACTACCTAGAAAGGCTCCTAGAAAGGATAAGAGATGTCTTAAAGAAGACTAACTTAGAAAGGCCCCTAGAAAGGATAAGAAATATCTCAGAAAGACTACCTAGAAAGGCTCCTAGAAAGGATGAGAAACGTCTTAGAAAAGACTACCTAGAAAGGTTCCTAGAAAGGATAAGAAACGTCTTAGAAAAGACTACCTAGAAAGGCTCCTAGAAAGGATGATAAGCGTCTTAGAGAAGACTACCTAGAAAGGTTGATGAACGTCTTAGAAAAGACGACCTAGAAGGATTCCTAGGAAAGATAAGCAATGTCTTAAATAAGACTGCCTATAAAGGTTCCTAGAAAGGATGAGAAGTTCTTTGAATTATCTTTGGAGAAAGACCTGGAATGAATCATCAAAATTGTATTTGTGTCTTGAATGAGCGTTAAGATTGAATCGTTGATACGATCGTCTTTGCACCATATTAGGATGATAATGTTCTTTTGATTAGGAAATGACCTGAAAAGGAAAAAATTAGTTTTATGCACTGTCATGATGCATGTATTGTGTAATGAGGTTTTCGAAATAAACGAGAATGTTGTATGTTATGTATGTAATATGAATGAGGTTCTCGAAATAAACGAGAACGCTGTATGTTATGTATGTATTGTGAATGATGCATGGATGGATTATATAGTTGAAGCATATTGGTAACTTTGTATAGCAATTGCTGGTTGAGAAAATGAATCTCTGTATGCTGCTGGAGATGATGAAAAGGTGCTTGTGTTGAGAATTCCTGTCTTCCGTTTGAGGATATCCAGCTGGAGATTTTTTTATTACCGCTTGGGGATGAAAGTAGCTTGAGTGATTTGATCCTGATGTATCCTGACCGGGGACAAGAGAGAAGAATAGTCTTTTGAATGTCTTCTTCTAATAGGGATAGTGAGTTTGAATAAACCCTATTGGAGAATAAGATTATGTCGGAGAACCGACGGTATTGGAGATTTAAACTGTGTTGGGGAACCAAGTATCTGTTGGGAAGAGAATATTTGAAGATAACTTCTCGAGGATTACTCTGTGAAGATATTTTGTGAAGACAACTCTGTGGGGAAGATTCCCGGAGATTTCGATTTTTCATTGCCCCATGTCTTTAGGTACCATACATGGTCCTTCGTTTATGGGAGTCTATCTGCCCCTAGGGTTGGTAGCCTGATATACCTGACGCTTGAGATGATTGGAACCAGAACTTCGAATGAGAGACTAGTACTGACACCATCTGATACTAGTAGCTAAACAGCTCTTACTGAGATTGGTGACCAATGCAACATGCCCCCAGTGATGGACTAGCATTTCTGGTTATTCAACTCCTTCGGGAGATTCTATGAATTGTGACCAGATTTCCCCTGGATATCTGAATGCTTACTCAACAGAGTATTCCGAATATTTTTGTGCCCCTGAGGGTGATCAGAATTTAAGATATTCTTGCTCGGACTCAACGGAGTTCTGAAGACAAATTGTCCCTTGAGAGGATTAAACTTTTCATTAGCAGCTCATGATAGAAGCTTTCCTGGTGTCAAGTACTTGTTCATATGCAAAGAATGTTTAGTATGAGAAATATAATTCTAATGCAAAGTTCATGTTTGTCTTGAAGTTTAAAGAAATTTTTTTCAAAAGGATGTATAAAACATCGATTTTTTTTGTGTGAAAGGTGGTGAGATACCAACTCAAGCGTTTTAGCAGAAACTCCTATGAGTCAATTTACCGTATTATCGTTACAGTATGCTTTCAAATCAACCCTGCTTCAATTAGGACTTTTGAGGGTTGTAACGTGGCCAGGTTCACGGTTTTTAAAAAAAAGGATTTTTAGGCTCAAAATTTTATTGGTGCCCACCCCCTTCGTGATGTTTTCCAACCTAAGTTCAGCTAACTCGATGCGAGCATTCATCCTTCAAGAGGAGTTTGAGACGATTGAGGAATCAATGTGGTGTTTGGACCTGACAGTCACTTACCTTTTATTCTTGGTTTCTGATCACATGACCTTGAATTTATATGGTCACGCGACTTTTCCTTTTTGTTGAGGATCTTGTTTTTGTTTGGACAAATTCTTTTGAATTCTGAGTTTGAAGTCCAGCGGGATGCCCTAAATTTTGTCTAAGTCACTTGTTTTCAAGTTGTTGACTCAGCGAGCTTTCTTTTCTCTTTTTTTTTTCATTCTTGTTTTTTTTGAACAAGTCGTATGAGACGTCTTCGATTCGTTGGAAAGATTGTGACTGCCTCATTACTTGGTTGATGAGGGATAACCATTGTGGTATTGACTTTCCTCAACCTTTTTGAAGGATAACCATTGTTGTATCCTTATATGCGTGCTCCTAATGAATTTTGAACACTCTATCAGGTTAACTGAATACTACCCTGCCCCTGGGTTAAATGCAAGGGTTTTTCGTATAGACAAATAAACTCCTACTTCAAGGCTCAAGGGGGTTAACGAGGGTTTATCATCCGTATATCTCCGCTGTTTAGGAATTGAAACAATGCCTTTACACATCAACAGGGTTTTACTCGAAAGCACACCATTTGAGATTATGAGTATTATGTGTTCGTTATTCTCCCTTCAGAGTTATCATGCTTTATCGTTGAGAGTTTGCCATCACAAGCAAAGAAAAACATGCTAGAGCGAGGGCGAATGAATTTTTTCAAGACAAACATATTCAATGCATAATTATTATAGTTCAAAAACAAACAAGTATGACATATAAGCAGTATTGAATCAAAACAAGAAAGACTACGCATGAACATGCATGATGATATAGAGATTGTCAAAGTTGGGGATAATTTCAC
Source organism: Vicia villosa (assembly GCF_029867415.1). Classification (NCBI taxonomy): domain Eukaryota; kingdom Viridiplantae; phylum Streptophyta; class Magnoliopsida; order Fabales; family Fabaceae; genus Vicia; species Vicia villosa. The sequence continues at coordinate 81,120 of NW_026706473.1, read as the reverse complement.
CGTATGGACCTATTGCTTCAGAAGATCCATTGAGTCAAGGGAGAATTTCAAATCTGGCATGCAGGTGTGAATGTGACAGCCTTTGCGTCAATCAGGTCTTGAACCTTGTCTCTGAACGGTTGCCAATCATCAATCGAATAATCAAGTGCCCAAAAGTGGAAAGCAAACCAAGCATTCGTATCTGAAACTGCAGATTATTTCTAGGGGAAGATTCTGACGAAGCCACACAGAAGTTGTGAGTACCCAGCTTTAGGGATTTGAGGAAGAAGATGAGAAACTAGTTGTCTAGTTCACAACATTAGAACTGAATTTGGTTGCAACTTTGTCTGAAGAATTTTGACTTTCATCTCTGGATACCCTTCTATAAGAATCAAGCTCACCATATCCAGTGGGTCATAGTCTCTAATTCGGGGTACGGTATTTTTGAGTTTAAAGGCATATGGCTAAAGGAAAATAAATCCCCTTGCCCCTTGATAGGAACTGTACCTTTGAGTTTGAAGGTATCTGGCTACAGGAAAATAAATCCTCTTGCCCCCTGTTAGGAATCTGGCTCTTGATGATGGCACCTGGAATTGCGCGCCCTAAATACTTGAGATCCTTGAAAAAGGTTAGTTAGGTGATGAGGACGAGTAAGTCCTACAAAGAGTTCAAGTTGTTAGTGTACACACATCCTGCAAGGAAACCAAACGGTTAGGGTATAAACAAATCCTGCAAGGAAACCAAACGGTTAGGGTATAAACAAATCCTGCAAGGAAACAAACAGTTAGATAATGAATACAAACAAGTCACACAAGTAGCCTTAGGTTTGAAGGCTTGCATGAAGTTCATAGGTAAATACCCTCCCCACTGAAGTTTAGTTGGCTCAACCTGTCCTATATAAAGATCGGGTTCTAGGGAGCTCATATCATTGACCTTTCTCGAAGGCGCTTATCTCAGTTTGGCAATCGAATCACCAACCGAAAAGGTCCTGAAAGTCCAGTCCAAATGAGTATAGCTTCGAGTATCAACCAACTTCAGTCGGAACCAAAGCCAGCCATCTCGCTACTTTCTAAAAGGCCAAAGTTTAGTTCAACTAAGGTTCTAGGGGCGAATTGGTGCTTAATGACACCACATAGCAGCCAAGTGTTTCCTCGAGTCGGATCCCAAGGAACACCAGGACACACCAATGTGTCACACTAACGATGGCCACCATATCAACCACATCAGTATACGTTGTGCAGTCTCCTTGGTCTCATGCCATTTACCTATGGTACTCAGATCCGGGTGTAGGATCTTTCACACAATAACAAACCCAAGCATTTCCCTTTAAAAATAAAGCACACAAACAAACAATTAAAAACATTTATAATGAACTAAGCCCTAAGGTAAACCCCTCTTAAAAATAATCCCCAGCAGAGTCGCCAGTTCTGTAACTCGGTGGGAGAACTGACTTTTAAAAATGTTTCGCAAACAATGTTGCGGTGAGCAAGAGTCGCCACCGACTTTTATTTTATCCAACTTACTTAGGAAAGGTAAAAAACGGAAAAAAGACCTTTTAAGAAAACTTAGGTTCGGGGGGTAAGTTATGAAAAGGGAAGGTATTAGCACCCTTTTCATCCGTAGTTATCTACGGGCTCTTAGTTTGCTTAGCTCGTTTTGTTTTGTTTGAAAAGCTTAAAAAAGCATAGTGTGTGCGAGTGTGTTAGATTCGGGTATTTATCTTTATTATGGTTAGCTAGCGTTCAGTTGATTAGTCTTGTCATACACTCCTAGTTACTAACAATTATATAAGCAGAAAATTAAAGTGCAGAAATTAAATCCTACGCTCTTACATGGCTTCGGGATGGGGGTTACATAATTTAAAATGGGGATATGCGGAAAGAATAAATCCTACCAACTATTACAACAAAAAACAAATGAAATTAAAATGATAACAGTACAAAATCAAGCCTAAAATTGTCAAAGTCCACGAGGATAGTCCAATGTTCGAGACGGTAGTTCCTCGCAAAATATAAATAAAATGGTTAGCAACACGTATATAGAAAAGGATGTATGATTAAAATGACAAGATAAAATATCAACAAATATTAGCAATATATTAAATTAACATATTTTTTTATATTTTTTAATATAGAAAAAATAAATGTATCATATCTTTTTTTTAGATTTTTGAACATAGATCTAATCAACTAAAACTAAAAGTGCATATTTTCGATTTGATATTTATGTGTTTTTTTTTGGTATTCTTATGGATTAAAAGAAACAAAAACCTGTTTTATTAACAAAATATTCTATTCTAAATAAACAATTAATTCATTATAATAGATTATAAATAAATGGGACCACATGCTGATTTTTTTAGTCACTAAAGATAAAACCAAATCATCCACATGAAAACATGAAATATACGGTGCTTTTTTTTTTTTTTTACGTAACAACACCCTTCATTTGACCAATTCAAAATAAACCCCTAACCAATCAGAGGTCGACACGCAGCAGTAAATATAGATACAGCCTGTAAAGAAAGAGAAAGATATTATGGTCACTTCTTTTCTTCTCTCCATCGGTTTCTTCTTCCTGTTTTCTTTCTGTAATTTTAAATCAAGTTCTCATCCCAATACAACAACTATTACCAAGCAGTAAGAATCATCAAGCAATCATCTCAAAAGACAATCGAATTACGGCAACCGACTCTATTGTGAATAATTTAGAAACGCACAGAAATACATCAAGTTTTAAGAGTTTAGGAGTACCGATTCGGAAGCGTTGAAGGGGATGTTGCTTGCAGGTCTGTTCGCTGTTTATGAAAATCGCTTCGAGTCGGTTTGTTGCTGCAGATGCGGATCCGATGAGTTATGTTGAGATATTGTTGTGTTGATGTCGTTGAAATTGACTTGTGTGAGGTTGTAGATCGAAGGTGTTGATCGGATCTGTTTGTATGGTGGCTGAATGGCGGCGGTGATTTCCACATGGTGGCGGCCGGAATCGTTAAAGTCTGTGCGATGTCGTTCTTTCGAATCACGATGTTGTCATGGTATTGTCGATGTCCGGCGTGAAGGCTGGGCGGAGAAGCTTGCTTTGGCGCAGTCGTTGCCGTTGTCGGAGAGTTGAACGGAGGGGTAGCCGCTGTTTGAAACTGTGCGTAAAATCTTTACAATGGAAATAGAATTCATGGCTATGTGGCCATCACCATCTTCCTGCACAAATCCAAATCAACAAATTACATTAACAAGATTTTGAGCCTTAATTTTCAAGGGATCTGCATCACTTTTAATTTAACATTATATGTTGAAATAGTTTAATTACATTATAGCAACATTTCGATAACCTTAAGACAAAAGAATCATGATTAAGTCTCAACAGCTGTTGTACAACAATTCTCATAAACTTTGGACACATGTGTTTTAAATTAGTATTGGTGAAAATTTTAGAAACTGTTAGTTAAAAGTTGGAATAAGAATCAGAATGTCAACAATACCTTAATATGATAGCAATTTTTAGAAAGAGGAAGAAAAGAAGCATACCATCAGTAATATCATCATGTGGTGTAAAAAGCCAAAATAAAATTGAGAGGCCTCTATAAAATCATCGGCCAAAATATTTTAAAATTATTTGAAAAAGATCGCCTCAGGTGTCATCATTGGCCAAAAGTTTGAGAAAAAAGTTTTAAAAGTGGGGAGGCCTCATAGATTAATCATCGGCCAAAAACGAGGTTAAAAAACCGTAGAAAGTATCTTTATAAAAAAACTTTAAAAAAAGTGTGGTGTGAATGAAATTGTGGACAGAGGAAGTTTTAGAGGATTGTTGATTAGGATTAGAAAATTGTTGGTGAAGAAGAGGGTGGAAAGTGCCCTTTATATAGACTGAAATTTAGGTCAAAACATCCTAAAAAGGAAAAGATCCGACCCAGAGCCCCATGGACCTTCCTTGATGACCAATATTAAGAACCTGGACGTGCTTGTGTCCAGGTGCGTCCTAGTGCAAAAAAAGATAAAAAATAGTTAAAAAACATGGAAATGCACCAAGCAGGAATTGAACCCATAACCTTATGCTTGCAAGCCTTACTTTCTTACCAATTGTGCTATGTTATTTGTTTGAAATAAAAAGCCAATTGAAAGTGTATGAAGCATCGGCTAGCATTTTCTATTTATTAAAATATAAGCAATTTAAGAGTAAACTACTATATTTTAAAATAAACTTTAAATTGAATATTTTTAAAATTCAGGATGTCGATGTAAATGAATCCAAGATTTTATAAATATCCTTTTAAAAATAATTTTGAAAATTTTTGTCACTAAAAAGTGTGGGCAAATTTTGGGGTATGACAGCATTAGTAAGTGTGGAGTGTTAATTAGAGCCCAATAGCAATTAGGAAGTTAGTATGAGTTTCACAAAACAAGGGTTTTAGAGAAATAGAAGTTAGAAGCTCATTTGGGGTTTTTAGTGAAAGAAGAGAAGAGGAGAATCTCAAGGTTGAAGATAGAGTTGGCTTCAATCCAAAACCTAAGGTAAGGGTGGGGTTCTTTTATTCTAATGGGATGTATGATGATAGTTCATGGTGGGATTTAAGGGTTATATGTATTGAATCATTTTCTTGATAAATATTAGGTTTTGAGTGAAATCAATTGGTTTTTTATGAATTGTTATGTTGAATGATGTTATAATGATTGCCCATGAGTAGTAACATGCTAGGTATCACTAATATGTGCTGGATTTGGTCTGGAATGAGATTTTGGGTGATTTTTTATTGGAACCCGTAGCTGTTAGCTGAACTGAGATTCTGATTTTTCTTCAGTTCGCCCCGCAAACAGCAGAATTTCTGCCTTCGCACCACGAACATGGATGGCGCCGCGAACTGAAGGCAGATTTGGGAAAATTCAAAATATGTGTAACTTTTGATTCGTAACTCCTTTTCGTATGCCGTTTGAAACTTCGGGAAGCTCTAATTGATGTCTTTCCATTGTATACGCTTTGAATATCTTTGGAAACTCTTGTGAATCTTTTTCCCGAATTGGATTGTTGTATGATGTAATTGTTGTTGTGTGATGAATTTTTGTTGTATGATGATGCAACCTAATGACGTGATAATGACGTGATGCATTCTTATGAATGATGGTGATTTTGTTTTTGTTGAAGTTCGACATTATATTGATGATGTTCGATGGTGATTTTGAGGGATGTTGTGACGTATTGTCCGTGTTGTATGTGTTGTGTTGGTGTAGATGTTGCATGCATTGTGTCCCATTCATTTGCATAAGCGACGGTGGCCTTTTGGCAAAAGCGGCGTTTGTAACACCCCATATTTTACATTTATTAATTTAATGGGATTTTAAATTAATCTATTGAATTATTGGTATTTTAATTGGACTTAAGTTGGAAATTGTGTAAAATAAGCTATTGTGCCAAGTTGTGGTTAGTAATGGAGGAGGTGTGATTGGTAGGCCCTATTACTAAAGTTATTTTGCTTTATTTTCATAAAATAAGAAAAAAGAAGGAAATTGGAAATTAGAAGAAGAAAACCTAAGAGGAAGAAGGAGAGAGCTCATGGGCAAAAACTATTTTCGTATTCATGGAGCAGCTCCCACAAATCATGTCATAACTCTCTGCTCGTAACTCCAAATCATAACTCCAAATCATAACTCCAAATCCTAACTCCAAATCAGGTAATTCTTGAAGATTCGGATTCTACACGAAATTTCCTTCGATTTAATATATTAATTCGTGTCAGGGAGGTTTTTAATGAGGGAGATAAGCGAGTTTGAAGATGGGAGATTCTTGCTGAATTTGAGGAAAAAGGGCTTACGGGTTTCATGGAGAAGAAGGGGAAAAGTCCAGATTCTTGGTTAAGGTAAGGGGGGACTCTTCCGATTAACATCTATTATCGGGTTATGGATAATAGGACTGATATAGGTATATTATTTCGTGTCAATTGAGTTGAATGATAGAGTTTGGGTTTTGGGATGTTTGTTGATAATTATCTGTTTCGATGAATCCAATGAATTTGGTGTTGTATGATGTTTGATGATGCATAATATATGTTATATGTGTGTATGATATATGTTGGGTGGCTGTTTTGTGGTGTTTGATCAACTTGAATCGATTTGGTCGAGGTTGAGGAATTTGGGATTCAGGGTCGTATGCTTTCATTTGCGATTGGGATCTCTGACCTGGTCAGTTCACGCCGCGTCCCATTGTTGGCGCCGCGAACTGCTTGGCAGAAAGCTTAAGGAAAATTATTTCACTCAGTTCGCGCCGCGTCCCTTGTTGGTGCCGCGAAGGCGTCATTTCCTGGCCGCGCATCGCGAACATTGTGTGGCGCCGCGTGCTGCTAGTGATTTTGGAAAGTTTAAAGATGCATTACTTTCAAACCGTTGGCCTATTTTAAGTGTCGTTTCGAGCAGGATGAAGCTTATGAAATATTCTTTGTGTTATAATAATGAAATGAGCAGCATCTTGAATTTATTTTATCATCATTGCTTGTTTTTATGTATGATGTGTTGTGGATATATATGAAAAGATATGACGATGTATGCTATGTTTAAAATATGAGTCGTATGAAGATTTGTTTGAATTGTATGACGAAGCTTATGAGACGTCTTATGCGAGAATATGAGTATGATGTGAATATTTTGTTAGTTTGATGAATGACATATTGTTGACATATATGATGAAATGTCACAATATAAGATGTTGTTTTGAAAAACATTATTATGTGATGATTGTTGAGAATTGTATGATGATGATTGATTGTTTTTGGAATGATGTGGATACATGTGTGTTATTTCTTATTGATGATGATGATTGATGCGGATACATGTATGTTCTTTAATGATGATGATGATGATGATTGATTGATTGTATTTGAATGATGCTAATGTATATAAACATACTTTGATGATGATGATGGTTGAGTATTGGATGATGTTACTCATAGACTTGACGATGGTATAAGTATGTTTCATATATGTTTGCATTCATTCATAATCATTTGTTCAGGGCTGAATCCTGATGATGTGGGGATTCAGTGAAGGGCATCATTCCCATTGTGCGGAATTTGTGCTGGCAGGGCCGTATCTGGATGATGATAGATCGGTCGATGGGTTATTCCCATTGATGATGTTGGTACCACATGCATAGTGTCAGTTCATTCATATGCATGATTTTATAACATGATTGAATGTTTTCCAGTGTTATGATTTTGTTATGATGTGTTAGTTTGATGAGGATGAAACTTGTCTGAATTCTATTTGTAACACCCCATATTTTCTAATTTTAATTTAATCGGAAATTAAATTATTATTTAGAATTATTTGGTATTTTGTTGAATTATTGGAGAATTATGGATTAAGGGCCATTGGGCCGGATGGTGAGATTAGTAGTTTGGGGGTGCTAAGTGAGTAAGCCCATTACTAATTATTTTATGTTTTCATAAAATAGAGAAAATTGGGAAAAAAGGATAGAACGTGAAAGAACTGAGAAGTTGGAACAAGAAGAACATGAAAGAGGAACAAAGAGGAAGATACCAAAGATCAAGAATTTGGCTAAGGTAAGGGGGGACTCTTCCAATTACCATCTCTTATCGTGATTATGAATGATAGGGCATGATTAAGGATATTGTTTGGGTCAATTTGATCATATGTCAGAGTTAGGTTTTGGGATAATTTTAATAGAAGTTGAATAATTGATGAATACCTCTGTGAATTCTATATAGAATTGTATGTTAATTGATGTTTGTGTTGTGGGTATTGTATCAATTGCTGTGTTGTTGCATTCTTCCATGAACACTGAATCTGGGTTATGGGTTTCCAATAATTGGATAGAAAGTTAGGTTTTAATGTGTAAAACTGACATAGGATAATAGATTGATGAAATTGGATGAATACCATATGTTAATGTGTGAAAAAATGGTGTTTTAGACTTAAAATCGTAGCCTGTTATGAGTGAAAACGAGTGGAAAACGGACTGGTGCGAAATTGCATATTTTTGGAGAAATACTGGTGTTTTGCGTATGAGAATTGGTGATACGCGTATGGGATGAGGCCATACGCGTATGGGTGTGTTGATACTCGTATGGGAAATTTCAGTGTAAAATTAGTTCTGTTGATACGCGTATGGGATGGCTGATATGCGTATGGGTTTGGGTGATACTCGTATGGGAGGTGCCATACTTGTATGGCTTCTGTGTGTAAAAATTTTGTTTTGTGATTTTCTTCGAAAGTTCAATGATGCGTAACTTTTGATCCGTAACTCCGTTTTTAGTGCCGTTTCGAGTATGATGAACCTTATGAGATAACCTATGAGTTTAAATGATAAAATGAGGTGTAGCTTTCAATTAATTTTGAATTATGAATTTATTTCTTTATGAATGATGTATTGTACATATATATGATGAGATATGACAATACATGCTATGTTTTAAACATGATTCGTATGATGATTTTGTTTGATTGTGTAATGGAGCTCATGAGATATTTCATGTGATATTATGAGTATGATGTGAATACTTTACTCGTTTGATGGATGATATATTGTTGACATATGTGATGAGATGTGACAATATAAGATGTGTTTGAAAACATGATTATGTGATGATTGTTGAGAATTGTACAATGATGATTGACTTGTTTTGGAAGATGTGAATACATGTATATTCTTACTTTTGATGATGATGATTAGTGTAATACATGTATGTTCTGTAATGATGGTGATGATGATTGATTTGTGATGAATTATGCTGATACATATGAACATGCTTAATGATGATGATGATGATATAAGCATGTTGTGTATGTTGCATTCATTTCATAGTCATTTGATGAGGGCTGAATCCTAATGATGAGAGGATTCAGTGAAGGGCAAGATTCCCATTGTGTGGAATTTGTGCTGGCAGGGCCGTATCTGGATGATGTTAGATCGGTCGGTGGGTGATTCCCATTGATGATGTTTGGTACCACATGCATAGAGTCAGTTGCATTCATATGAATGAATTTGATAACATGACTGAATGTATTTCATTTTTATGCTTTGGTGATATGTGATTCGTGCGATGATGGATTATCTGAATATAGATGAATTGGGTGAATAATATAACTATTGATATGTTGTTGTTTATAATGCAATAATATTTGTTAATTGCGAATGAGACTCACCCTTACACTATATTTTTCAGATTGAGGATAGCGGCTTCAACTCGGTGAGGATTAGCTCATGAGTCAATGTGTCAGTTAGCATCGGGTGTCATGCTCTGATAGATGTAACACTGGGGAACGCGATGTCTTAAGTTTATGATAATAACTCTGCTTTGTTTAATTTATTTTGAGGATTAACGCATTGATGACGTGATGCTGGTTTGATGATTTATTCCGCTGTGTAAGCATGAGATATTTGTGTATGAGATATGTTAAGATGTTTCTTCAGTGAATGCATGACATATGACTGATGATGTTTATTTTATTATGAATTGTGATGCCCTTGTGCATGTTACTCTAATTTATTTAATTAATTTCCGCGGGGTTTAGAAGGGTGTTACAGCGGTGGCCTTATTGGTAAATAGCGATGGTGTGCCCAATGGCAAAATTGAGACGGTGGAAGTTTTACTCCAAACTGGTCCCACATGAATTTGCATAAGTCGAGTCGCATTGAAATGGCATGTGATGTTATGCTCAATATGTGTTTATATGATGTGGTGACGAGAAATTGTTGACATGTAGCGATGAGATTCTTGTTTGATGTATTCGTATTATACTTGTGAATGAAATATGATGTTATACTTGTTACTTGACAATATTACTGTATTGCTACATGTTTAGCGAATTGAACTGTATAACATGTTATGTGATGAGAAGTGGTGATATATGTATGATCTTTATTACGCTTTGAATATTATCATACGTTTCTTTATCGTGAATGATATCTCACCCCTTCTGTTTGAATGTTACCCTCCGTTGGTAACGTGCAGGTGATGACGCGGAGTAGTCGTGTACCTTATAGCTCGAGTCAGTGTGTTGATGCTCTGATACGTAGCACTCGGGGGGATGTCAGATTACTTGCTTATGTCTTGCTTCTTGTTGTTTACCTTTTGTTGGCTTTCATCATTATGTTATGTTGAGACTTGTTGGATATATATTGCGCCATGTTGGCCCTGATGTTATGACTTAGATTGTTGTTGATATTCGATTTCCGCTGCGATGTGATTACTTTTTGGCATTGATGATTAATGCATTGGTTATTGCCCCTCCTTTATATGTGTTATGTATCTATGTTGATGAGCATGATATGCAAATGTGTTATTAGTCGATTAAATGTGACGCCTCGAATCATGATACTTGAATTATTTTTAAGATTTTTGCACTATGATTTTCCTGCTTATTCCGGGGTAGATTTGGGGTGTTACATTAGTGGTATCAGAGCCTGGTTGGCCTTGTCTGACCAAGTGTCGTGTCGTAGCGTAGCCTAACAATACTTGTATTGTTGTTTTGTGCTGATTGTTTTTCTGTTGTAGTGAAGAGTTGAGATGGCTGGAAGGAATGATGTAGCGATTGTTGCTGCTTTGGAGATGATGGCCTAAGCTTTGGAACATCAGCCGAATGTTGGTGAGAATGCTACTTCTCATAGTTTGACTACTTTCCAAAGAGAGAACCCTCCTGTGTTCAAGGGAACTCATGATCCTGATGGCGCATTGACATGGCTAAAGGAGATTGAGAGAATCTTCCGTGTGATGGATTGCACTCCTGACCAGAAGGTTCGGTATGGGACTCATATGCTAGCTGTCGAGGCGGGTGATTGGTGGATAGAGACCCCTAGGAGGTTGGAGGCTAATGGCAAGGAGATCTCTTGGATTGTGTTCCGCATGGAGTTCTTAAGGAAGTACTTTCCTGAGGATGTCCGTGGCAAGAAGGAGATTGAATTTCTTGAGCTAAAGCAAGGAAACAAGTCTGTTATGGAGTATGCTGCTAAGTTTGGTGAATTAGCTAAGTTTTACCAATACTATGATGGACCGAATGGTGATTTTTCTAAGTGCATTAAGTTTGAGAACGGTTTGCGTCCGGAAATCAGAAAGGCGGTTAGTTATCAGAAGATTCGTATCATTCCTGATTTGGTGGATAGTTGTCGGATTTATGAGGAGGACAATAATGCTCATTATTGTGTGATTAATGAGAAGAGGGGTAGGAGTCAGCAAGGTCGTGGTAAGCCTTATGAAGCTCCGACTAGCAAGGGTAAGTAGAAAGCTAATGAGGGCAAGAGATCTAGTGGGGTAGATGCTCCTGCTGGTGTTACGTGCTCCAAATGTGGCAAGGCATAAGAGCGCTGCGTGTAATGCTAACTCCATGAGGTGTTATCGTTGTGGTGAGATTCGACATACGACACCTGCTTGTAAGCATAAGCAGATGGTGTGTTTCAACTGTGGTGAAGAAGGACATATTGGAAGCAAGTGTCAGAAGCCCAAGAAGGAGCAATCTAGTGGAAAGGTGTTCACCTTGTCAGAAACTCAGACCACTAGTGAGGATTCACTCATCAGAGGTACTTGTTTCATTAATAGCATTCCTTTAATTATTATTATTGATATCAGTGCTTCTCATTGCTTTATATCTGCTGATTATGTTGAACGATTGGGTCTTGTGTTGTCTGTTATGAACGGAGAAATGGTTGTTGATACTCCGACTAAGGATTCAGTGACTACTTCTCTTGTGTGTTTAGAGTGTCCCATGTCGATTTTCGATAGAGACTTTCTTGTTGATTTTGTTTGCTTGGCATTGAGAGGTTTGGATGTGATCTCGAGGATGAACTGGTTAGAACATAACCGTGTTCACATCAATTGTTATGATAAGTCTGTGAGGTTTTCTTCTCCTGAAGAGGAAGGTGTTAAGTTGTTGTCTGCTAGTAAGTTGCATTTGTTGGTGAAAGAGCATGTTCAAGTGTTTTCTTTGGTTGCATCAATGTCTGTTGAGAACCAAGCGATCATAGAAGAGTTGAAGTTGATGTGTGAATTTCCTGAAGTTTTCCCTGATGAAATTCCCGATGTGCCGCCTGAGAGAGAAGTTGAGTTCTCTATTGATCTTGTACCTGGTACTAGACCTGTGTCTATGGCACCGTACAGGATGTCTGCATCAGAGTTGTTTGAACTGAAGAAGAAATTGGAAGAGTTGCCCGAGAACAGGTTTGTGAGGCCTAGTGTGTCGCCGTGGGGAGCTCCAATGTTTTTGGTTAAGAAGAAAGATGGAAGTATGAGACTTTGTGTTGATTATCTTCAGCGGAATAAGGTGACAATCAAGAACAAGTATCCACTTCCAAGAATTGATTATTTGATGGATCAATTAGTTGGTGCTCGTGTGTTTAGCAAGATTGATTTGAGGTCGGGTTACCATCAGATCAAAGTGAAAGACGAGGATATGTAGAAGACGGCTTTCACAACACATTATGGACATTATGAGTATTCCGTGATGCCCTTCGGTGTTACCAATGCACCTGGAGTATTTATGGAGTACATGAATCGTATTTTTCATGAGTATTTGGATCATTTTATGGTGGTTTTCATCGATGATATTTTGATTTACTCTAAATAAGAATCAGATCATGCTGAGCATTTGAAGTTGGTATTGCAAGTCTTGAAAGAGAAGAAGTTGTATGCTAAATTGTCCAAGTGTGAGTTTTGGTTGAAAGAGGTTAGCTTTCTTGGTCATGTCATTTCTGGTGATGGCATTTTCATGGATCCGTCTAAAGTTGAGGCCGTGTTGAGATGGAAAACTCCTAAGTTGGCTACCGAGATTCGAAGCTTTTTGGGACTAGATGGTTATTATATAAGGTTCGTTGAAGGTTTCTCTAAGTTAGCACTTCTGTTGACTAAGTTGACTTGTAAGGGTAAGGCTTTTGTGTGGGATGTTTCTTGTGAAGAGAGTTTTACCGAGTTGAAGAAGAGGTTGACATCGGCACCGATTTTGATATTGCCTAATCTGAAAGAATCGTTTGTGGTTTATTGTGATGCTTCTAAGATGGGTCTAGGAGGTGTGCTCGTGTAAAATTATAAGGTTGTTGCTTATGCGTCGAGGCAATTGAGGGTTCATGAGAAGAACTATCTGTAGCAACCTGCCTAAAAATTTCAGCTCTCGAGTCGCCACCTATTCTGAAGGGCGAATATGAAACCCTACGCAGTTAAGAGATTGGGGGTAAGCTATTATAATCAGGCTGAGGGAAGGTGTTAGGCACCCTCAGCCCTTTCCTAAAGGCTAATATATCAAAGATTAGGGTTGCATGGCAGGGTCTGTAAAGAAATGTGGCAAACAGAATTTTAATGAGATGATTAAGATTTTGAAGAGGGGGACTCGCCTTGTTGCCAAGTGCCTACGTACCTCCTTAGGGAGGATCAGAGTCTACGTAGTTCGGGGAGGGTTGTACGCCACCTGAATTGAATTTGATTGAAGATGTATTTTTTAGAGGCTTTTTGGATAGCCTATCGTAGTTTGATTGTATTGTAGTTTTGAACGGACTTTAGAATTATTTTAGGGTTTGGGGCGTACAACCCTGATTTGGCACAATTAACCGCAATGATCAATAGGTTTGATCACCATAGTTAAAAGATTAAGGGTTTGCATCATTACCAATTCAAACCGATTGATTCGATTATCACTAATAATGACTTATTGTATTTTATTATTTTATGAATTTTATTTTATACTATTACCTCTCATAACCGGATAATACGGTCACAAATAATAACAGATTAATTATAGAACGAGGCAGGATTAATCACCACAATCAATAAGATGATTGCAGCCATTTAATCGAATATAGTTTGATTTTTTTATTTTAATTTGATCGCATTTTAATTAAAATTATTGTTAACCACAACGATCAATCGATTTAATCGGCGCGAATAACAAATTAAAAATTTTAATATAATTATCATGTATTTATTCTATAAAAAAATAATTATAACATAATTAATATATATTAAAATAAGTATTTTAATTGAAATAAAACAAAATAATTAGAATAAATTAGGTTTTTATTGAAGTCATGATCCAGTATGGTTATTATTAAGGTTCATGTTATAGGGACTCATTCTGGATTGTTAGATCTTAGGCTAGTGGGAATTCAAGGGTGAGATCTGGAGGGTGCATGGTGAACCATAGGGGAATAGGCGCGCAGGATTATTAGTTGAGAATTCCAGAAAAATAGTATGTGGGAGCAAGGGTTCGAACCCCTACCCCTACCCCCACGCTCACACAAACACTTCGTTACCACCCCAACCACACAACGCGCGTGTCTATGATTCACGCTCATTGGATTATGTACGAAAACGTGAAAATAAAAGGATCCGAACGCGCGAAATTCAAACAGACAAATCAGGATGTGACAACACATCATCTTCCCCGTCCACATCTGAAAACCCCTGCATATTTAGCTACGAATTTCCCAGGAAAACATCCGTAGCCACCCTCCCTACGAAAATAACGATTAGGCCCTCCCTGCATATAAATATTTCGCACCACCTGAAATCCCCCCGTTTAGACCATGCGACATCAATCACGCATTCAATTTTACTCAATTTTAACCCTGGTAAAAAACCCCAAACCAAAACCCTAAAGCTCAGATAGAGCTCTAATGGCGAAACATGTATAAGGCGCATAAATTTCAAACCAATGATTCAGACACGATCGGAACATCAATTCAAGTCACAACATAAGATCAAAACATCATGAGAATGCTTCTAAGGCGCTAATCGAACCAAGTTGCAGAGCGACTTACCTGGGCTTATAGGAGATCGTTCTGGGGTTGCTGAAGCAGATGAATGATCCACACACGTTCCAAAGGCCACGAGCAAGCTTTTGCAACCTTCAAACCTTGTGGAAGCCTCTTAATTCTCAAAAACCAGTTTCAAGTTTCTTAGGTGATTTTCGGTTTCTTGCAAGTGGTTCTTTCTCCAGATTTTCGTCCCCTCAATTTGATCCCTTATGTTTCCTACTTATACTAGAATGGATTCGGTTAAAAGAGAAGCCCTAGAATCTCTTAAATCAAATCTTGCCATAGTTAGGAAATTTGATTTGTTTCTTGAATCCCAAGCTACTATTTTGGTCCAAATATTGTGTCAATCTTTTCCATACTATTTTGTCACGAAAATAGATTATATTTTGGTATTAATGCTGATTGGAAATCAACCAAATATAATTCTTAACAAAATATTTGATTTTTAATCTTAATTAAATCATTAAAATGAAATAAAAATCATATTAATTCAAATATAATGCTAATTTTTGTGGCAAATGCTTTTGGGCATGCTGATGGCTTATGGACCAAGTTTGCATAAAAAAACCATAGGCCCATTTGCAAAATTTCTCAATTTGAACCCTCCTTTTTCACATTTGGTCCTCCAAAATCACCTAACTTTGATCAAGCGTACCTCCTTCAATTTTTAAGCTATGAGGGAGTTCTAATACTTTTTAGAAACCTCAAGAGGTCCTCTACAAGCCACTTTGGAACATATTTCTCATTTCAAGCTTTTATCTTGATCATATTCTCTTTGGGAAAAAACTGTTTCTGAAGGATGCCTGAAAATGGCCTGTAATCTTTTGCCTTGTATCTTTTAAATGAAGCATTTCTAGCCTTGGCTTGTGAGACACAAAGTTGTAGAGAATCCAATTTCCTTCAAAATAGGCTTTGAGTGGAGAATTTTTGATGTTCCATGTGAAAGTTATGCCCAGTCAAAGTTGAGTTGACTTTCTCCTAAGAAACCCTAATTTGAACCTTTTTGCATTTGTTCATCTATGAGTTTCTATTAATGGAATCATGATCAATCTTTGATCAAATGATGGTTATGCATCCCTACACTTGATGTTTGCCCAATGATCATGGTTTGGATCATGCTTTGATTGTAGTTGACCTTCAGGTTTGAATCAGTTGACTGTGGGTTATCTGGATCATCTGAGTGAGCCATGTCTTGAGATTTGAACCTGGCCCTTGTTATGAGAAAGGTGTGGGAGGTAAATTTTGGGGTGTGACACTATCCTACGCATGATTTAGAGCTTGCTGCTATTGTGTTTGTTTTAAAAATTTTGGAGGCATTATCTTTATGGTTCTAGATTTGAAGTATTTAGCGACCATAAGAGTTTGAAGTATTTGTTTGATCAGAAGGAATTGAATATGAGACAAAGAAGGTGGTTAGAGTTGTTAAAAGACTATGACTTTGGTTTGAATTATCATCCAGGAAAAGCTAATTTTCTCGCCGATGCTTTGAGTCGTAAGACTTTGCATATGTCGACAATGATGGTTAAGGAATTGGAATTAATTGAGCAATTCCGAGATATGAGTTTAGTATGTGAAGTGACCCCTAAGAGTGTTCGATTGGGTATGATGAAGATTAACAATGACTTTCTGGATAGTATCAAGGAAGCCCAGAAGTTGGATGTGAAATTGGTTGATTCGATGGTTGGAATCGATCAAATTGAGAATAGTGATTTCAAGTTGGATGCGCACGGTGTGTTGAGGTTTCGTGAGCGGATTTGTATTCCTGATGATGTGGATTTGAAGAGAGCTATTCTTGAAGAAGGTCATAGGAGTAATTTGAGTATTCATCTAAGAGCTATAAAGATGTATCAAGATTTGAAGAAGTTGTTTTGGTGGTCTGGAATGAAGCGTGACATAGCTCAGTTTATGTATGCTTGTTTGACTTGTCAGAAATCGAAGGTTGAACATCAGAAGCCTGCTGGATTAATGCAACCGTTGGAAGTTCCGGAATGGAAATGGGATAACATTTCTATGGATTTCGTGACGGGTTTTCCGAATACCGTGAGAGGACATGATTCGATTTGGGTGATTGTTGATAGGCTTACGAAGTCGGCTTATTTCATACCTATTAACATCACTTATCCAATTTCGAGGTTGGCAGAGATTTATGTCCGTGTGATTGTGAAGCTGCATGGCGTTCCTTTGTGTATTGTTTGGGATAGAGATCTGAGGTTCACTTCAGGTTTTTGGAAGGGTTTGCAAGAGGCATTCGGTTCTACGTTGAGGTTGAGTTCGGCGTATCATCCTCAGACAGATGGTCAAACGGAGAGGATGATTCAGTCATTGGAGGATTTGTTGAGATCGTGTGTTCTTGAGCAGGGAGGTACGTGGGATACTTATCTTCCATTGATAGAGTGTACATACAACAATAGTTACCATTCGAGTATTGGTATGGAACCTTTTGAAGCGTTGTATGGTCGGAGGTGTAGGACTCCGTTGTGTTGGCATGAATCGGGTGAGAGTGTAGTACTTAGGCCTGAGATTGTTCGAGAAACTACCGAGAAGGTTAAGTTGATCTGTGAAAAGATGAAGACTTCACAGAGTAGGCAGAAGAGTTACCATGACAAGAGGATGAAAGATTTGGAATTCCAAGCTGGCGATCACGTATTCTTGAGAGTTATGCCAACGAATGGTGTGGGGAGAGCCTTGAAGTCGAAGAAGCTCACTCCTCGTTTTATTGGACCGTATCAAATTTCGGAGAAGGTTGGTAATGTGGCGTATAGGGTGGCGTTGCCGCCTAATCTTTCGAATTTGCATGACGTGTTTCATGTGTCGCAACTTCAGAAGTATATTTCTGACCCTTCTCATGTGATTAGTATGGATGATGTGCAAGTGTGGGATAATCTCACGGTGGAGACTATGCCTATAAGGATTGAGGACCGCGAGACGAATACGCTTAGAGGCAAAGAGATTGTTTTGGTGAAGGTTGTTTGGTCGGGTGCTACCGGTGAGAGTTTGACATGGGAATTGGAGAGCAAGATGCGGGAGTCGTATCCTGAGTTGTTTGCTTGAGGTAATTTTCGAGGACGAAAATATTCTAAGTGGGAGAGAGTTGTAACGCCCGTTTTTCATTTAAGTATTTTATTTAATTGTGGGCTATATGATTTGTTTAATTATTATGTGTTAATTATTTGCTTATGTGCTCTTTGTGTTATCCATTGAGTTTTTATAGTAAATAACATGAGTTAGAAGAGTTATTGGGCCTAAGTTGGCATTAGTAAGTGGGGAGTGTTAATTAGAGCCCAATAGCAATTAGGAAGTTAGTATGAGTTTCACAAAACAAGGGTTTTAAAGAAATAAAAGTTAGAAGCTCATTTGGGGTTTTTAGTGAAAGAAGAGAAGAGAGGAGAGAAGATGAGAATCTCAAGGTTGAAGATAGAGTTGGCTTCAATTCAAAACCTAAGGTAAGGGTGGGGTTCTTTCATTCTAAATGGATGTATGATGATATTTTATGGTGGGATTTAGGGGTTATATGTATTGAATCATTTTCTTGATAAATGTTAGGTTTTGAGTGAAATCAATTGGGTTTTTATGAATTGTTATGTTGAATGATGTTATAATGATTGCTCATGAGTAGTAACATGCTAAGTATCACTAATATGTGATGGATTTGGTATGGAATGAGATTTTGGGTGATTTTTGATTGGAACCCATAGCTGTTAGCTGAACTAAAATTCTGATTTTTGTTCAGTTCGCCCCGCGAACAGCAAAACATCTGCCATCGCACCGCGAACATGGATGGCGCCGCGAACTGTAGGCAGATTTGGGAAAATTTTTGTCATCGTGCCGCGAATTGAAGGCAGATTTGGGAAAATTCAAAATATGTGTAATTTTTTATTCGTAACTCCTTTCCGTATGCCGTTTGAAACTTCGGGAAGCTCTATATGATGTGTTTCCATTGTATACGATTTGTATATATTTGGAAACTCTTGTGAATCTTTTTCTTGAATTGGGTTGTTGTATGATGTAATTGTTGTTGTGTGATGAATTGTTGTTGTATGATGATGCAACCTAATGATGTGATAATGACGTGATGCATTCTTATGAATGATGGTGATTTTGTTGTTGTTAAAGTTCGACATTATATTGATGATGTTCGATGGTGATTTTGAGTGATGTTGTGACGTATTGTCCCTGTTGTACGTGTTGTGTTGGTGTGGATGTTGCATTCATTGTGTCCCATTCATTTGCATAAGCGGCGGTGGCCTTTTGGCAAAAGCGACGGTGGCCTTATTAGCAAATAGTGACGGTGTGCCCAATGGCAAAATTGAGACGGCGGGAGTTTTACTCCAAATTGGTACCACATGCATTTGCATAAGTCGAGTCGCGTTGAAATGGCATGTGATGTTATGCTCAATATGTGTTTATATGATGTGGTGACGAGACGTTGTTGAGACGTAGCGATGAGATGCTTGTTTGATGTATTCGTATTATACTTGTGAATGTAATATGATGTTATACTTGTTACTTTACAATCTTACTGTATTGCTAGATGTTTAGCGAATTGAATGATATAACATGTTATGTGATGAGAAGTGGTGATATATGTATGATCCTTATTACGCTTTGAATATTATCATACGTTTCTTTATCGTGAATGATATATATCACCCCTTATGTTTGAATGTTACCCTCCGTTGGTAACGTGCAGGTGATGACGCAGAGTGGTCGTGTACCTTATAGCTCGAGTCGGTGTGTCGATGCTCTGATACGTAGCACTCGGGGGGATGTCGGATTACTTGCTTATGTCTTGCTTCTTGTTGTTTACCTTTTGTTGGCTTTTCATCCTTATGTTATGCTGAGACTTTTTGGATATATATTGCGCCATGTTGGCCATGATGTTATGACTTAGATTGTTGTTGATATTCGATTTCCGCTGCGATGTGATTACTTTTTTGCATTAATGATTAATGCATTGGTTATTGCCATACTTTATATGTGTTATGTATCTATGTTGACGAGCATGATATGCGAATGTGTCATAGTCGATTAAATGTGACGCCTCGAATCATGATGCTTGAATTATTTTTAAGATTTTTGCACTATGATTTTCATGCTTATTTCAGGGTAGATTTGGGGTGTTACACGACTACCACCAACTCACTAATTCCACACAATGGGAATTAGCTACCGCTGATTCAACCACCACCGGGATTCAGCCACCAAAATGAATATGAATGCATGCTTAACAGATAACATAATTACCATTATTACTAACCACGATGAGTAAAATCATCTCAACACCACGTTACCAAATTTAGTATGTACATGTCTCAGCATCATTCAATAACCAAACATACATTATCACAACAATTACAACAATAGCAACACAATCACATCATCACTACATTACTACATTGTCACACCTAACATTATATGCAAACAATGTATAACTTCACCAAAATGATTAAATCAAGTTTTTAAATATAGTCGAGCCATCACTCATCACACCATTTAATCATATAAAACATTCCTTTAGCTTTACAGTGCTCAAAACGACACTCACAACGAATATATGGTTTAAAAGTTATGAATTTTAGAAAATAAAATATTTTTTTCAAAAAGCTTCAGTGGTAACCGGTTACCTTAAATAGAGTAACCAAAAATTCTATTTGTAACTGCGGTAACCGATTACCTCAAACAGAGTAACCGGTTACTGCCTCCCAGGCAGCCCAACCACGCAACACACAATAGAGGTAACCGGTTACCATATCTCAAGTAACCGGTTACTTCATAATGAATAGGCCTCCCTCGCCTGCGTAACGTCAGGTAATCGGTTACCACCCTCAGGTAACCGGTTACCACGTACCTGCAACCTAAAAATCACTTTTTGACAGCACTTTTCCATTTTCAACTCAACCCAATTCGTGTCAAAATGATTACCACATTAAAACAGTACCGATTCACATATTATAGCACAATTCTAACATGTTTTAAGAGTCATTTAACATCATACATGCTCTATAATAATTTGATTTCACCAAAATTGCTCAATTGCTCTATAACTCCCAAAACCCCAAAATTCCAAAATCTAATATACATCCCAATTGAATCAAACAACATACAAATTCGGTATTATCATTCACAAACTAATAATAGATGATAATTGGAGAGTCCCTCCTTACCTTATCAAAAGCTCTTGGTTCTTCTTCTTCTTCTTCCCTCAAAGCTCTTTCACGTTCTTCCTCTTCTCGTTCTCTAACTCTTTTGTTTTCTATTTTCCAATTTTCCTTGTTTTATGAAAATAAAATTCACCTTTAGTAAGGGACTACCACTTAGCACCCCTTCCACTAAACACGACATCAAGCCCAATTACCTTATTTTTAAATTTTCTCCAATTAACCCAATAAATGACAAATAATCCCAATAAATAATTTAAATTCAAATTAAATAAAATAAGGGAAATATGGGGTGTTACATCTCTCCCCACTAAAAGAGTTTTCGTCCTCGAAAACGTACCTCAAGTGAAGAGTTCAGGATATGAGTCCTTCATCTGACTCTCCAGCTCCTGTCGCACGCTCGCGAAAAAATGAACAGAGTCGCCACTAATATATTTATCCCATAAGGGAAAGGAATATCAGAAAACCTAACAAAGGAAGGAACAGGGTCTTGCGACCAGAGAATCTAGGTGCGGGAGTCGGTTACGCGAGGGGAAGGTGCTAGCACCCCTGACGCCCATCGTATTCGATGGTATCCACCTATGTTTGTTTCTATCTAAAGGGTGTATACTATGTCTATGTCTAAATGCGAAATGAATGCAAAAGGAAATACGGGGAAAAGAAGGAATATTTACAAATGTGCTCGTTCAAGCCCCGCGACTTGATGCCTACGTATCCTTTTCAGGAATCAGAGCGCCGTAGTTCGGCTCCATATTTTCTGTTTGTTTTTGTGTTTTTTAGTTGGGCGGAGTTAACACTCACACTCTTGCATAAGGGATCGCCTAGGATGCAATGGAGTGGAGATAACGGTGCCCTTGAGAGAAAGAGATGAGAAAGAGACTTTGAGCGTTTCGAGGAAATCCCTTAAGCAAGGGAAACTCGAGTTACTCTTTGGTTTGTGTTTTTTAGAATGTGGGAACTTACGCCTGAATGGGACCCTTAAGCAAGGGAGCTCCAAGCACTCGAACATCCCTTAAGCAAGGGAAGTTACAAGCTATCATTCCCTTTTTATTAGTCAAATTATTTATTAGTCATTTTTTATGAGTTTTCTTGGTATTTTTTATGGGAGTTTATTCAAGTATTTTTAAATGTTTTAAGTTGTAAAAGAAAAGAATGAAAAAGTGGGGAAACTAGCCTAAGAATTCTAACCTAACTGATTATCCTAAGTCTAATTCTAATACTAGCATACTAATGGAATATATTCTACAAGGAGCATATGAATGGCATTAACAAAATAGGCCAAAATTATGGCCAAAAACAAGTAGCAAAATCACACAACAATTACACACAAAATAGCATGGAAATGATACAAGACATAAAAGAAAATGGTTTAAGCATAAGTGCAAAATTAAGCTTAAAAACTACTATTTTTGGTGAACATTTTTATATGTCAAAATTTGATTGAAAGTCTAAAAACAACAAGAAAAGATTAGCTTCTTACCACCTAAAAGAAATGACAAAAACTAATAAAAATCTAAATTGTCAATTAGTTAAAGGGAGACATGGGGGTTCGAATTGAATTTAGTGGGTGTGATTAGTAGAGGGCGCGGGAGGCCTAATGCTGGCCTATCAGTTTTTTGGTTTCAATATCTTCTTCAGCAAAAAGAAAAAAAAGATGAATGGGCCTCCAGGGGGGTATGTGAACAGAGATTCGTGTGAGAGGCCATGGAGTATGATCCAACAACAATTATTTTCAGATTTTTGTTCCATTTTTATTATCAGATTTATTTAACAAAAAAGGAAAATTAAAACTAGGGTTATTATTGTGACCGTTCAGCTTCTCAAAGGCTCTCTCTCATTCTCACACAAACATCTCTCGCCGGAAAAATCATCGCGACCACACCGGAGAACGCCTACGACGGCGGCGCGACTCAGAAACTCGATTCAACAATACCAATTACCTCTCCTTCTCACCCTGAACACTAATCCGGCCTTAATTTTTTTCAATTCAAATCTCATTTCCTAAATCTGAGCAAATAGGAAACCCTAATCTCAACTAAAAGCTCGATTGAACGTTAATGGAGGTGAATCAAAGGGCGAGACTATGGGGTTATCGTTCAGCACACATCAACGAACACGACGACATCAAAAATAGAGTTGAAGAGAGTTTCGTGCTTACTTGATGTGCCGAAGGAGATCGAAGACTGATAATACCAGAGATGAGGTAATGATATGCTTCCGATTTCTTCCTTTCTTGCTTCGTTTTTTTGCTTGAGTGTTTCTACTTCTTCTCCCTTCTTCTTTTGTTTATGTTCTTCTTCCCCTTCTATCTTTTCTGCGATTTGTTGTTGTTGTTGTTGCGTGTTTGAGCGAATTTGGAGCGAGAATTGAGTAATTTTGAGGATGATGATTGAAGATTGTGATGGTTGCAGAGGAGAGAAGAGGTTTAGCTCTACCTCAATGAGGCTTCAAGGTGAAGCCTCAAATGGTATGTCGAAGGAGCTCTGAGTGTGGATTGATGAAGATGAAGATGGAGGAGAGTGGTGATGAAGAAGATGGTGAAGAAGGTGGGAGAGATGGCGTAAAGTGGTGGAGATGAGTGATTCCGAGAGAGTGAATTGGAGAGGGTGGAGTATATATAGGTTGTTGATGAGGGAGAAGTTAGTTAGAAGAGAGAATTGAGGGCTGTTAGATTGATGAAACGGTTTTGGAAAATGGAGGGCAGTGATTGAATCGGTTATAGTTAGTTATAGAGGTTTTTGATTCAGTTGAGTTAGTTACGATTCTGTTATGGTAACTGAGAACTTGAGTGAAGACTGAAAGTTAGTCGGATAGGTTTTTGAAGGTTGGGAAATTCTGTCATTTCTGTTAAATGAGGTTAAGAAAAAATGGTTATTGGTAGTTTTGAAAGTTTGTTATTTTAGTTAAGAGCTGGAAGTCTGTTACAAAATTCTGCTTGAGAATTCTGTTTGGCAGTTGAGAGTTGGTTGGGGGTTTTTGCTAGATGGTGGTTATAGGTTTTTTTCTGTTGGTGTTTTCTATTAGGAGAAGTTGTAGGTGGTTTGAAATCAATTGGTTGGAAAATGAATTAGTGATAGGTTAATTTGGACTGAATTGTTGCAATGTTTTTGTTAGGATAATGGTTATGTAGGACTGTCAATGGCCTAAGGGTCTATGTGTGGGTGGATGGTGTGTTTGAATGTTAGAAAACTCTGTTATGCAGTTATGGAAATCAGTTAGTGATTGGTTAAAATGGTTTGGATTTATGAGTTAATGAAATGCTGTTAGGAACTGTTTTTGTTGTAGATTTTGATAAGTGTATGGCTGGATTTTGAATGCATTAGTAAGGTGCAGGGTTGTTTTCCTTTGGTGATAATTTTCTTGTTTCCGAAATCGGTTATGCAGAGCTGGTATAGGGTTTGTGATGCAGGGTTCAGGTCTGATGTAGATGTTTTTTCCAAATGACTCAGTTCAGTCTTCTTTGTGTTGGAATTGTGAATGAAACCTCATTTGGCCTTGGCTTGTTCGAATGATGCAGCTTGTTGCAAGTTTGAATGTTTGGACCTTGAATAGTAATGATGTTATTCTTTTTTGTATGCAGGGCTGAATGTATTTGTAAGGTGCAGAACCATATGGCTGGACTGATATGTGTATGGAGTGAAGGGATTGTCATGGTCGCGGCAAGTCGGTTAACCGTGTGGCTATTATGTGAAGGTATGGATGGTTATTTGGTCCTGGGATTATATGGCTTTGAAGATGGTATAATTGTTTATTTGTTTTTTGGAAATGAATTGACTGGCTATTGGAAATGAAATGAAATGAGTTGAGACAGTACTGACAGTTAGTGAAGTGTTCTTTTTCTCCGAGTGCATGGCTTGCGGTTTCTTTTTATGTGCTGATTCGGTATGTTGCAGGTCCATGGCTTAGTTTCCACCGGAGGCTTTGGCCAAGTGGTTTTGGAAACAGATTCTCTAAAGTAAATGCCTCCATTTATTTGCATATGAGGAAAGCATGGGGAAGATAAAGATCCAGAGAAGAAAGGCAATTGGGTTTAAGGAATAGACAGTCAAGGTCAAAGGTCAACATAGTCAATGGTCAACAGTTGACCAAAGTCAACTGTTGATTTTTTTTTGTATAGTTTTTCGTAATGTAGTGATTTTCGTGCAACTGAACATGGCTTTTGTAATATCTTGTAATGGAATTTGAAATGTAATGTTTTTTCTCATACTTCCAAATAAAGTTTGAATTATCTCTTTCCCTTTTAATTGAAACTAAGATGTTCCAACACTTAGATTCAAACCTCCATCCAGGTGAATTGCACCGTAAGTAGAGGATAGATACAACCTTCAATGAATGAGTGTACCCGATTGAGAATTAATCCATGCTTGCGCTTTTAACCTCTCAAGAGCAATCACCTTTCTCCCTTGAAATAGCAGTATTAATGTGGACCCATGACCTGCAATTGAAAGAGACCAATATTCATGAACCAAAAGCCCTGATTCCATATTTCAACCAACTTGTCTGTAGTAGGAACCTTAAACTAGTAAGAACTCGATTCACCAGAGGATTTTTGATCCCATGCTTTTAGATGTTTATTCAATGAATGAATGCGATGTCATGTTAATGCCCTAATGGAGTATGCAGGTGAATGCAAAAGTCTAAGCCAGATAAAATTGAAGGGGTAGGACAAATTTGGGGTATGACAGCTGCCCCTATTTAATCGTCTTAAACCTGAAGGTGAGATTGGCGTTAGCCTTTCGAACATTCGAGGTAGAAGAAGATTAAATATCAAAGTACCAGAAATTTGTCCTAAAGAGAACATGGTGTGAGTGTTATCTTTATTTTTGTTTTGTTTTGTTTTGATATCTGCTGGGGAGAGAGAATTTTTGTTTTTTCTGGTGGAATGATTTATGGATGCTTTGGTTGAATGGGGAAAGAGTATAATGACTTGCTGGGGATTGGGAATTGGTTTTATAGTAAGAAATTATGGACGAATGGTGATTGTCAGGCGAGAACTGACTTCACCATAAGATATCAGACGAGGACTGAAAATGATGGAAATGATTTGCCAGGGCGAGGACTGGACTTTGAAAAAGGTTTGCCAAGTCGAGAATTGGGCTTTGAAAAAAAGTTTGCCAAGGCGAGAATTGGACTTTGAAAAGAGTTTGCCAAGGCAAGAATTGGACTTTGAAAAAGTTTGCCAGAGCGAGAACTGGACTTTGAAAAAGTTTTCCAGAGCGAGAACCGGACTTTGAAAAAGTTTGCCAGAGCGAGAACCGGACTTTGAAAAAGTTTGCCAAGGCGGGAATTGGACTTTGAAGAATGATTACCAGAGCAGGAACTGGATTTGGAAAATGATTACCAGGACGAGAACTGGATTTGGAGAGATGATTACCAGGATGGGAAATGGGTTTTGAAGTGATTACCAGGACGGGAACTGGATTTGGAAAGATGATTACCAGGACGGGAACTGGGTTTGGAAAATGATTACCAGGACGGGAACTGGGTTTTGAAGGTCAGAAGGCAAAGGATTCACAACACGGGAGTTGGATCCGAAAAAGTCGTCCACATGAGGGAAGATGACCACGAAGACTAGTGACGACTAGACTTGATCAAAAGACATAATCACGAAGATGTTGATGCTTGCGAAGCATAAGAATTGCATTAATCCCTCAGGCCAAAGGCGGGGTGTAACTCTTCAAGAGTGGCAATCGTTCGAATTACCACACACCAAGTATGGTTGTTCAAACGGTTGAAAAATGAGATGGGTTGAATGCCCACCCTCATTCGCACTCTAATCTTCACGCAGCACGCGGGAAATAACCTCGGAGACAACGATTCTGACAAAGAAAGACATTGTGTTTGATCCACACTGGAGAGGGAAGATGACACTTCTTCTGGGGATATATATTACTTTGTGCCTCCTGGGCACATGAAAACTGGCTTATGCATTGATGCATGTTTGAATTTTTCTATGGCGTAATGTTCCGCTTTGACGGATATGCTACGCTTTTGAGGATGCAATGTTATGCGATGGAAACTATATGCAGAGTGCCAAATAAAGGCATTAGTGATAGAGAAGCATGATCATTCTGTTGGGGAGGAAGTGACTTCATTTGACTTTCCCTACACCTTGAACTGCTTGGGGATGGTGAGTTCGAGGAGATTCCCTCGATTCACCATGTTGAGGATGAGAAATTCAGACAAGGAGACCAGGTTGGGGGAGTGGAACAACTCCCATGAGAAATAAACTCATGTGCTTGGGGAGAGGCCAAAGTTCCAGGAGAAATAAACTCTATGATCGGGGAGAGACAATACAACTCAAAATTTTGCCCCAAGCTTCACGACCCATGAAGGAATTCTCCTCAAAGGGTCCTTGGAGAGATTTGTCGAATCTCGACGTAACTGCTCCAGATTGGTTGAACTCAAGAGAGATTCCTCGACTTGATTGCCCCAGATTGACCAACGGTGAATGGATGCCTCAGTTGACAGAGTCTTTACACAACTTGCCCCTCGGAGTGATAAGCCTTTTGAAGTGAATGGCTCATGGGATCGATCAACTTTTTCTGCAGTTATTCATTGTTTGATCTTCCTTGATGTCAAATGTTTATTCACAAGTAAAAGATATTTATTTTGAAGATGATAATCCTGATGCAATGCTTATGCTAGCTTCGAGATCAAAGTTATTAAAACAATGTTGTGACATTCAGTGTTTGAATTATTTGTCATATCGATATCAACATAAATGGTAAGCAAACATCTAGGAGTCAGTTTTACGCAACTTGGTATAGTATGCTCTTGAAATAAACCCTGCTTCAATTAGGTCTTTTAAGGGTTGTAACGTGGTCTGGTTCATGGTTATATAAAGAAAGGATTTAAGGCTCAAAATCTAACCTAACCCACCCATTCTTTGTGATGTTCTCCAGTCCTAAGTTCAACTTAACACGATACGAGCGTTCGTCCTTCAAGAGGAGTTTGAGATGATTGAGGAACCAATGAGGCCTTCTGGACATGGCGGTCACTTTACCTTTCAATTTTTTGGTGTCTGATCACACGAATTTGTTCTTTTGATGAGGATCTTTATTTTGTAATCCTCGTTTTTCGCTTCTGCCTTTTTATTTCCCTAACTTTTGCCTGGACAAATTCTTTTGAATTTTATTTTGGAGTCCAGCGGGATGCCCTAATTTTTGCCTAAGTCACTTGTTTTCGAGTTGTTGACTTAGCGGGCTTTTCTTTCTTTCTTTTTTTTTTGATTCACTTTTTTTTTGAATAAGTCGTGTGATCCTGAATCTCTGATTTGTTGGAGGTAATTGTGACTGCCTCATTCTTTGATTGATGAAGGATTATCATTGTGGTATTGAGTTTCATCAACCTTTTGAAAGATAACCATTGTTGTGTCCTTGGATGTATACTCCTGATGAATTCTGAATGCTCGATCGGGTTAATTGAACGCTACCCTGCCCCTGGGTTAAATGTGAGGTTTTTTTTTTTGTATAGAAAAGAAACTCCTACTTCAAGGCTCAAAGGGGTTAAAGAGGGTCTATCTCCCTTATATCTCCAGTGTTTAGGGATTAGAAACAATGCCTGTACATCCTCAGCGGGGTTTTATTCAAAAGCACACAATTAAAGATTTTGCATTTTTATTATTTTTCATCATTCTCCTTTTGATGTTTTTTGCTTAAACCAGAGTTTGATATCGATAGACAGAAAGATATGAGTGAACACGAATGGATTGATCCGAAACTAGCATATGCAATGCATTTTTATTTTCATTTAAAAACAAACAGGTTTTACATGGAAGAAACATTTAACAAAACAAGGAAAATTACAAATGAAATGCAAAAATGAATTGATGATTGCCATGGTTGAGGAGGCTTGATTCCGTCTGGACTTGTTGATCTTGAATACTTTTTGCAGTTCTTTCCAAATACTTCAGATTACTTCAAAAGAAAACTCCAACGAAGTCACCCAAGAGTTGTAAACTTTTGTCTTACTTTAGGGATTCGAGCAATGCGAGTGACGCAATGCTCAAGATAAGAGTACGTCTTGCTTATCCCTCGTGCGGGAGCCCCAAGCATAGATGTTGGAGAGATATTCACCATCAAACATGGAGGAACCTTGCATGGCCGTCAAACTTAGAAAAGCTAGACTTTCTGAAATCTAGGCATTTATTCGAGCAAAGGAATTCCATTCACCCATATGTTTCCTTCTTGAAGGGCTATATGCCTCCCATCAATCAACTGTTGTACTTTGGCTTTGAAAGCTTTGCAGTCCTCAGTTGAGTGCCCCATTGATCCAGCGTGATATCCACATTGCACATTAGGGTCATACCCAGGTGGAAACGGTTGTGGTGGAGGCTTTAGAGATTTGGGAACCACCAATGAGCTTTGAACTAGATATGGAAGAAGTTTAGTGTATGTCATAGGAATCTGGTCCAAAGGAGCATTTCTTCGTTCCAAATTACTTCTAGGTTGGCGTTGATTCGGATGACCTTGTTGATGTGGAGCACACTGCTTTTGTGGCAGATACTGAATCGGTTGTTGTTGGACCATCTGGGGTTGTTGATTGATAGTGTTGGCAAAGGCTTGTGGAATATATTGGCCAGGAGAAACTAGTACCATCTGATAGTTAGGAACCTGAACCTGAGGATAAGCAGGGATCTCCTCTTCTGCGATCTCAGAAACTGCATTTATTTCACTTTTCTCTTCTTCTGTGAATTCAGAAACATTAGCAATATCCTGGATTTTACCCATCTTTAAGGCGTTTTCAATTCTTTCTCCTACGACAACCAAATTTGAGAATTCGGAGGAAGCACATCCAACCATCATGTTCAGATAAGGATCTTTCAAAGTATTCATGAACATGTCTACAAGCTCTCGTTCTAAAAGAGGAGGTTGGACTCTGGAAGCTAATTCTCTCCATCTTTGTGCATACTCTTTAAAAGACTCATCAACCTTCTGAGTTAAACTTTGGAGTTGTAGTCTAGTAGGAGCCATGTCACTGTTGTACTTGTAATGCTTGAGAAAAGCCTCTGCTAGTTCATCCCATGTGCGGACATGGGTTCGTTCAAGTCGTGTATACCATTCAAGGGATGCTCCACTGAGGCTATCTTGAAAGAAGTGCATTAGTAGTTTGTCATTCTCTGCATACGGAGCCATCTTGTTGCAAAATGCCTTTATGTGACTCATCGGACAATTGGTACCCTTGTATTTCTCAAAACTGGGGACTTTGAACTTAGCAGGAATCTTGATATCAGGCACTAGCCACAAATCAATAGCATTCAAACCAGAGGAGCCTCGACCTTCTAAAGCCTTCAATCTTTCTTCCAGGAGATGGAATTTTCTCTCATTTTCCTCGATCGGGAATTTGAAAGCTTCAAGTTCAGAATCATTCTCATGGTGTGAATCCTCCTTATTTGGAACTTCCATGGGCACAGGTTTTGATCCCCCATTAGCAACAGTGGTCGGAGTATCCTTGGTCAACTTAGCAACACTTTGTCTGAGCTCTTCTTGCCCCTGAACAACAGCATTGAGAGTCTCCAAGAGTTGGGTCATCCTCTCACCCATAGCATCCATGTCCTTACGAAGTTCCGCCTGATTTTGTTCAAGACAGTCCATGATTCTCCTCTGATTAATCCTTGTATGATACGGATGTAGGGAAGTCAACTTTGTTGAAGAAACAAAAATCTGGATTGAAAGGACCCCAATTAGCTTCTGATGCGGAACCATGAAATGCATGATATGAATGCAATGTTTCATTTCCGAGGGATCCTAAAGTCTTTTCGCACTTCTTGTTTTTTCTTTTTTTCTTTTGGAATCAAAGCCTTTTTTGTATAGAATATCTTTTCTTTTCTTTTTTCTGATTTTTTTTTTTTTTTTTTGGAAATAGACTTTAGGATCCCCCACAAATGAAGCGGATGAAGCAATGATGTTATGCAATGCAAAAGCATGGGATCAAGGTCCATATAATCTTAGTAACCACCGCACAATCCTCTGAATGACTGATATAAAACCTCCATACAGGCCAAATGTCACAGGATCAAAGGTTCGACGCCTTTTTGAATACCAGAATATCAAGCACCATGAGAACAGACCAAATAAAGGTCCGACCTCAAATATGAAGAAGCAATGGTATGTAGGAGCCAAGGTTTCCTGTCCCACCCCAATCTCACGGGTATGAATTCTAGACACGGACAGGTGGTCCCTAATGGTCACCAGGGTCTACAGTTCCCATGGGGTACAAAGTGTTTGAGGCAACAAGCGTGCCAGACACAGTGTTCCATGAAAGAACCTCGCCCAGTTGTGGTACCCCATGTCAATCTCAGCCATAGCAAGCGCTACGGGAGTCAACATGAGCATCCACGCTAATCCTATATGTCACTTGGCCTGGGTAGTGGGCCTTTTACCTCACACAAACCCCCCACCTGCAAAACAGAACAGAAGACCCCAAGGAACACAAAATATAATCCATATGCATGATGTGCAAACAGAAATAAACATGATATGCAGGCAAAGAATAAGCATGCAAACATATATACAAGGTATAGACATAAAACAAGTAAACACCCAGTAAATAAACAAACAAACGCAGGCTAGGATCGACTCGCTAAGAATGGACCCGCAATAGGTCTAGCAACATCCCCAGCAGAGTCGCCAGCTGTCGCACGCTCGCGAAAAAATGAACAGAGTCGCCACTAATATATTTATCCCATAAGGGAAAGGAATATCAGAAAACCTAACAAAGGAAGGAACAGGGTCTTGCGACCAGAGAATCTAGGTGCGGGAGTCGGTTACGCGAGGGGAAGGTGCTAGCACCCCTCACGCCCATCGTATTCGATGGTATCCACCTATGTTTGTTTCTATCTAAAGGGTGTATACTATGTCTATGTCTAAATGCGAAATGAATGCAAAAGGAAATACGGGGAAAAGAAGGAATATTTACAAATGTGCTCGTTCAAGCCCCGCGACTTGATGCCTACGTATCCTTTTCAGGAATCAGAGCGCCGTAGTTCGGCTCCATATTTTCTGTTTGTTTTTGTGTTTTTTAGTTGGGCGGAGTTAACGCTCACACTCTTGCATAAGGGATCGCCTAGGATGCAATGGAGTGGAGATAACGGTGCCCTTGAGAGAAAGAGATGAGAAAGAGACTTTGAGCGTTTCGAGGAAATCCCTTAAGCAAGGGAAACTCGAGTTACTCTTTGGTTTGTGTTTTTTAGAATGTGGGAACTTACGCCTGAATGGGACCCTTAAGCAAGGGAGCTCCAAGCACTCGAACATCCCTTAAGCAAGGGAAGTTACAAGCTATCATTCCCTTTTTATTAGTCAAAGTATTTATTAGTCATTTTTTATGAGTTTTCTTGGTATTTTTTATGGGAGTTTATTCAAGTATTTTTAAATGTTTTAAGTTGTAAAAGAAAAGAATGAAAAAGTGGGGAAACTAGCCTAAGAATTCTAACCTAACTGATTATCCTAAGTCTAATTCTAATACTAGCATACTAATGGAATATATTCTACAAGGAGCATATGAATGGCAT
Organism: Vicia villosa; assembly: GCF_029867415.1. Taxonomy (NCBI): domain Eukaryota; kingdom Viridiplantae; phylum Streptophyta; class Magnoliopsida; order Fabales; family Fabaceae; genus Vicia; species Vicia villosa. The sequence continues at coordinate 48,729 of NW_026706473.1, read as the reverse complement.
TAACAAAATAGGCCAAAATTATGGCCAAAAACAAGTAGCAAAATCACACAACAATTACACACAAAATAGCATGGAAATGATACAAGACATAAAAGAAAATGGTTTAAGCATAAGTGCAAAATTAAGCTTAAAAACTACTATTTTTGGTGAACATTTTTATATGTCAAAATTTGATTGAAAGTCTAAAAACAACAAGAAAAGATTAGCTTCTTACCACCTAAAAGAAATGACAAAAACTAATAAAAATCTAAATTGTCAATTAGTTAAAGGGAGACATGGGGGTTCGAATTGAATTTAGTGGGTGTGATTAGTAGAGGGCGCGGGAGGCCCAATGCTGGCCTATCAGTTTTTTGGTTTCAATATCTTCTTCAGCAAAAAGAAAAAAAAGATGAATGGGCCTCCAGGGGGGTATGTGAACAGAGATTCGTGTGAGAGGCCATGGAGTATGATCCAACAACAATTATTTTCAGATTTTTGTTCCATTTTTATTATCAGATTTATTTAACAAAAAAGGAAAATTAAAACTAGGGTTATTATTGTGACCGTTCAGCTTCTCAAAGGCTCTCTCTCATTCTCACACAAACATCTCTCGCCGGAAAAATCATCGCGACCACACCGGAGAACGCCTACGACGGCGGCGCGACTCAGAAACTCGATTCAACAATACCAATTACCTCTCCTTCTCACCCTGAACACTAATCCGGCCTTAATTTTTTTCAATTCAAATCTCATTTCCTAAATCTGAGCAAATAGGAAACCCTAATCTCAACTAAAAGCTCGATTGAACGTTAATGGAGGTGAATCAAAGGGCGAGACTATGGGGTTATCGTTCAGCACACATCAACGAACACGACGACATCAAAAATAGAGTTGAAGAGAGTTTCGTGCTTACTTGATGTGCCGAAGGAGATCGAAGACTGATAATACCAGAGATGAGGTAATGATATGCTTCCGATTTCTTCCTTTCTTGCTTCGTTTTTTTGCTTGAGTGTTTCTACTTCTTCTCCCTTCTTCTTTTGTTTATGTTCTTCTTCCCCTTCTATCTTTTATGCGATTTGTTGTTGTTGTTGTTGCGTGTTTGAGCGAATTTGGAGCGAGAATTGAGTAATTTTGAGGATGATGATTGAAGATTGTGATGGTTGCAGAGGAGAGAAGAGGTTTAGCTCTACCTCAATGAGGCTTCAAGGTGAAGCCTCAAAGGGTATGTCGAAGGAGCTCTGAGTGTGGATTGATGAAGATGAAGATGGAGGAGAGTGGTGATGAAGAAGATGGTGAAGAAGGTGGGAGAGATGGCGTAAAGTGGTGGAGATGAGTGATTCCGAGAGAGTGAATTGGAGAGGGTGGAGTATATATAGGTTGTTGATGAGGGAGAAGTTAGTTAGAAGAGAGAATTGAGGGCTGTTAGATTGATGAAACGGTTTTGGAAAATGGAGGGCAGTGATTGAATCGGTTATAGTTAGTTATAGAGGTTTTTGATTCAGTTGAGTTAGTTACGATTCTGTTATGGTAACTGAGAACTTGAGTGAAGACTGAAAGTTAGTCGGATAGGTTTTTGAAGGTTGGGAAATTCTGTCATTTCTGTTAAATGAGGTTAAGAAAAAATGGTTATTGGTAGTTTTGAAAGTTTGTTATTTTAGTTAAGAGCTGGAAGTCTGTTACAAAATTCTGCTTGAGAATTCTGTTTGGCAGTTGAGAGTTGGTTGGGGGTTTTTGCTAGATGGTGGTTATAGGTTTTTTTCTGTTGGTGTTTTCTATTAGGAGAAGTTGTAGGTGGTTTGAAATCAATTGGTTGGAAAATGAATTAGTGATAGGTTAATTTGGACTGAATTGTTGCAATGTTTTTGTTAGGATAATGGTTATGTAGGACTGTCAATGGCCTAAGGGTCTATGTGTGGGTGGATGGTGTGTTTGAATGTTAGAAAACTCTGTTATGCAGTTATGGAAATCAGTTAGTGATTGGTTAAAATGGTTTGGATTTATGAGTTAATGAAATGCTGTTAGGAACTGTTTTTGTTGTAGATTTTGATAAGTGTATGGCTGGATTTTGAATGCATTAGTAAGGTGCAGGGTTGTTTTCCTTTGGTGATAATTTTCTTGTTTCCGAAATCGGTTATGCAGAGCTGGTATAGGGTTTGTGATGCAGGGTTCAGGTCTGATGTAGATGTTTTTTCCAAATGACTCAGTTCAGTCTTCTTTGTGTTGGAATTGTGAATGAAACCTCATTTGCCCTTGGCTTGTTCGAATGATGCAGCTTGTTGCAAGTTTGAATGTTTGGACCTTGAATAGTAATGATGTTATTCTTTTTTGTATGCAGGGCTGAATGTATTTGTAAGGTGCAGAACCATATGGCTGGACTGATATGTGTATGGAGTGAAGGGATTGTCATGGTCGCGGCAAGTCGGTTAACCGTGTGGCTATTATGTGAAGGTATGGATGGTTATTTGGTCCTGGGATTATATGGCTTTGAAGATGGTATAATTGTTTATTTGTTTTTTGGAAATGAATTGACTGGCTATTGGAAATGAAATGAAATGAGTTGAGACAGTACTGACAGTTAGTGAAGTGTTCTTTTTCTCCGAGTGCATGGCTTGCGGTTTCTTTTTATGTGCTGATTCGGTATGTTGCAGGTCCATGGCTTAGTTTCCACCGGAGGCTTTGGCCAAGTGGTTTTGGAAACAGATTCTCCAAAGTAAATGCCTCCATTTATTTGCATATGAGGAAAGCATGGGGAAGATAAAGATCCAGAGAAGAAAGGCAATTGGGTTTAAGGAATAGACAGTCAAGGTCAAAGGTCAACATAGTCAATGGTCAACAGTTGACCAAAGTCAACTGTTGATTTTTTTTTGTATAGTTTTTCGTAATGTAGTGATTTTCGTGCAACTGAACATGGCTTTTGTAATATCTTGTAATGGAATTTGAAATGTAATGTTTTTTCTCATACTTCCAAATAAAGTTTGAATTATCTCTTTCCCTTTTAATTGAAACTAAGATGTTCCAACACTTAGATTCAAACTTCCATCCAGGTGAATTGCACCGTAAGTAGAGGATAGATACAACCTTCAATGAATGAGTGTACCCGATTGAGAATTAATCCATGCTTGCGCTTTTAACCTCTCAAGAGCAATCACCTTTCTCCCTTGAAATAGCAGTATTAATGTGGACCCATGACCTGCAATTGAAAGAGACCAATATTCATGAACCAAAAGCCCTGATTCCATATTTCAACCAACTTGTCTGTAGTAGGAACCTTAAACTAGTAAGAACTCGATTCACCAGAGGATTTTTGATCCCATGCTTTTAGATTTTTATTCAATGAATGAATGCGATGTCATGTTAATGCCCTAATGGAGTATGCAGGTGAATGCAAAAGTCTAAGCCAGATAAAATTGAAGGGGTAGGACAAATTTGGGGTATGACAGCTCCCAGGTAACATTACCACCTGCCGGTCCTCCCCAAGCTACTCTAATCAAAGCTACCACTTTACCACGTAATTGCTTCAGCTTTCGATCTTCAATCCTTACAGGCAATGTCTTAACTGTCAGATTGTCTTTCACCTGTACGTCATCTACTTGGATCACACGAGAAGTATCCGCTATATATTTTCTCAATTGTGACATATGGAACACATCGTGCAAATTTGCAAGTGTCGGCGGCAGAGCAATATGATACGCTACTTCTCCCACTCTTTCCATAATCTGAAACGGACCAATGAAACACGGCGTCAAATTCTTTAACTTTAGCGCACGACCAACACCAGTCATATGAGTAACTCTCAGAAATACATAATCTCCCTCTTGAAACTCAAGAGTCCTCCTCCTATTGTCATGATAACTCTTCTGGCGACTCTGAGAAGCTTTCATCTTCTCCTGAATCATCTTAATCTTCTCGGTAGTCTGTTGAACAATTTTTGTTCCAATCACAACACTCTCACCAGACTCATACCAACACAATGGCGTCATACACCTTCTACCATACAAAGCCTCAAACGGAGTCATACCAATACTCGAATGAAAACTATTATTGTAGGTAAATTCAATCAAAGGTAAATAAATATCCCAAGCACCACCTTTCTCCAGCACACAAGCACACAACAAATCTTGCAACTACTGAATTGTCCTCTTTGTTTGGCCATCAGTCTGCAGATGATAAGCAGAACTCAACCTCAACTTAGTATCCAAAGCCTTCTGCAAACCTTCCCAGGACTTAGATGTAAATCTTGGATCTCTATCTGACACAATACTCGAAGGAATACCATGTAGGCTAACAATCTTCTCAATATATAACTGAGCTAACCTCTCCATCGGATAATCCATTCTCATCGGTATAAAATGAGCAAACTTCGTCAATCTATCCACAATAACACAAGTAGCTTCGCAATTCTTCACTGTCCTCGGCAACCCAAATAGTTTGGTATTATCATTCACAAACTAATAATAGATGATAATTGGAGAGTCCCTTCTTACTTTATCAAAATCTCTTGGTTCTTCTTCTTCTTTTTCTTCCCTCAAAGCTCTTTCATGTTCTTCCTCGCCTCCTTCTCTGACTCTTTTGTTTTCTATTTTCCAATTTTCATCTCATCAAGAATACCACTTGTCAGTTTCAGCATACCCAATTTAACACTATCAGAAGTACTTTCACATACCAAACTCAAATCTTTGAATTGTTCAATCAAATCCAATTCTCTCACCATTAGCATAGACATATGTAAAGACTTCCTACTCAACGCGTCAGCAACAACATCCGCCTTACCCGTATGGTAATTCAGCCCAAAATCATAATCTTTAAGGAACTCTACCCATCTCCTTTGCCTCATATTAAGCTCTTTCTGATCAAAGAGATACTTCATACTTTTGTGATCACTGAATACTTCAAATCTCAAACCATATAGATAATGTCTTTGTAATTTCAACACAAATACTACAGCTGCTAACTCTAAGTCATGAGTCGGATAATTCCTTTCATGCACTTTAAGCTGTCTCGACGCATAAGCCACTACCCGTTGATTTTGCATTAACACACTACCTAATCCCATCAACGAAGCATCACGGTATACTACAAAAGATTTCTCTGGATTCGGAAAATCAAGATCGGCGCACTGGTCAACCTTCTCTTTAGCTCTTGGAATCCTTCTTCACACTTCGAATCCCAAATAAATGCTTGACCCTTCCTGGTCACTTTAATTAACGACAATGCTAACTTCGAAAATCCTTCTATGAATTTTCTGTAGTAACCTGCAAGACCAAGGAAACTACGAATCTTGAAAACTGACTTCCGAGTTTCCCACTGAGATACCGCCTCTATTTTCGTTGGGTCAACATCAATACCATTCTTGGAAATCATATGACCAATAAAACTAACTTCACTCAACCAGAATTCACACTTCGACAACTTAGCATAAAGCTTCTTCTCTTTCAACAATTCCAATACAACTCTGAGATGTTCCGCATTCTCTTCTTCGCTCTTGGAATATATTAGAATATCATCTATAAACACCACCACGAACTTGTCAAGATAAGGATGAAAGATCCTATTCATATACTCCATGAAAACACCAGGTACATTAGTTACTCCAAATGGCATCACTTTATACTCTTAATGACCATACCTCGTTCTAAATGCAGTCTTCTGAATATAGTCCGCTTTCACACGAATCTGATGATATCCAGACCTCAAATCAATTTTACTGAATACACATGCCCCAACCAGTTGACCCATCAAATCATCAATCCTCGACAACGGATACTAATTCTTGATAATAACTTTATCCAGCTGTCTATAATCCACACATAACCTCATAGAATCTTCTTTCTTCTTTACCAGTAACACTGGTGCACCCCACTGCAAAACACTTGGACGAATGAATTCATTCTCAAGTAACTCTTCTAATTGACTCTTTAATTCATCCAACTCAGATGTCGACATACGATAAGGCGCCCTCGACACAGGACTAGTTCCAGGAATCAATTCAATAGCAAATTTCACTTCTCTCTCTCAGGTGGCAATTCTCTAACGTCTTCTGGAAAAACTTCCGGAAAGTCTCGCACAACCGGTAATTCACTACTTACAGATTTTCCTTTCACTTCCATGGATGCAAATAACATGAACACGGCAGCCCCGTCTTTAACCGCCTCGCTCACCTGTCTAGCAATCATCGCCAAATCCTCAACACCGACAGCTTCAGGAAAGATAACCATCTTCGTAAAACATTTAATATGAACCCGGTTGGATTCCAACCAGTTCATTCCCAGGATAACATCAAGTTGTTCCAACGGAAGACACACTAAGTCCATTCCGAACTCTCTACCAAAAATATCAATTGGACAATTCAAGCAAGCAAATAAAGTAGTCACTGAACCCGATGCAGGAGCATCAATAACCATACTTCCATTTATATTAAATATTTCCAAATTCAATCTTTTAGCACAATCCAAAGAAATAAACGAATGAGTCGCTCTAGTATCTATAATTGCAATTAAAGGTATGCCATGAATAAAACACGTACCTTTAGTCAATCGATCTTCAGGAGTAATCTCTGACCCAGACAAAGCAAATACTTTTCCACCAGACTGATTCTTCCTTGGCTTAGTGCACTGTGGACTGATATGACCTTCTTTACCGCAGTTGTAGCAAGTCACAGCCTATCCCTTACAATTAGCAACAACATGACCCGCTTACCACCCCTATAACACTTCTTCTCTTCACTCTTGCACTCATGGATGCGATGTCCAGCTTCCCCACACCTATAGCACCTAACAGGAGCACTAGATTCTCCCCCACTAGGCCTTTCCCAACCACTAGCTTTCAGATTACCTTTGCCATATGGCTTACCTCTATCCATAGGCTTATTTCCCTTTTTGTCAACCAACTCGCGAGAGTGAGATAACTTCAGCTTTATGTTATCTTCTTCAAAGATCCGACTGCAATCCACCAAGTCAGTAAATCGACGAACCCTCTGATATCTGATACCTTGCTTGATTTCATCACGGAGACCATTCTCAAACTTGATACACTTTGAGAATTCACTAGCTTCTTCATTGTTGTAGTGACTGTAGTACTTTGCCAGCTCAACAAATTTGGAAGCATACTCAGGCACCGTCACACTACCCTGCTTCAGCTCTAAGAATTCAATCTCTTTTCTTCCCCGAACATCTTCAGGAAAGTACCTTCTTAGAAATTCTCTTCTGAACACAGCCCAAGTAATTTCTACACCATCAACATCAAGTTCATCTCTAGTAGCAACCCACCAGTCATCAGCTTCCTCCGATAACATGTGAGTACCATACCTCACCTTCACATTCTCAGCACAATCTATCACCCGAAAGATCCTTTCGATCTCCTTCATCCACTTCTGAGCATCTTCAGGATCATGGGTGCCTTTTAACAATGGAAGATTATTCCATTGAAATTCTCCCAGCTGTCTGTTAGCACTAATTCTCGCCCCGTTGGGATTCCCTCCTAGCACACCAGCAATCATTCCCAAGGCCTCAGCAATTGCATCATCTTTTCTTCCACCTCTTCCAGCCATTGTTCTTCTATCACTAAAAAATTTCCATTAGAACAAAAGTATCGACAGTGTAAACATCACACTAGTCGTATACAAGGGGATAATAACAATAAGACTCTGGTCACAACGATCGACTATGCTCTGATACCACTATTGTAACACTCTTCTAAACCCCTCGGAATAATAATATAAAATTCAGAGTAAAACATGTAAAAGGATGCTACAACTCGCCAAAAATCATTTTAAAACCACATGTTATGCTTATCACGAGGAAACTCAATAATAATGTTCACTGAAACATGTTAACATAGCGGAAATAAGTTTATAAGTTGAATAAGATCAAAACATCAGTTAATCAACTCCAAAAGGTCACCATCTCAAACTCAACAACATAATTCAACCATTAAACAACTCAAAACAAACGAGCGTTCCCCTAGCGTTACAAGACCAGAACATGACACCCGACACAACTGACACTAACGGATTACTCTACGAATTATCCTCACAGAAGCACAAAAGTCGCTACTCCTCAATCTGTAAATGTTAACAGTAAGGGTGAGTCTCGTTCACAATTAACAAATGTTATAAGCTTGTAAACAATAAAACATCATTAGTATATTATTCACCCAACTGCAATATATCTAAATTTTCAGAAAAACATTCATCAACAACACCAATTATAATCAATCACACCACCATGAAACAACACTGGAAACCTTCCAATCATGTTATAACAATGTATCTATGCAATGCACTGACACTATGCATGTGGTATCAATCATGGGATTAACCCATCTCACCGATCCATACACCACCAGGATACGGCTACCGCCAACTCACTAATTCCACACAATGGGAATTAGCTACCGCTGATCCAAACACAACCGGGATTCATCCACCAAAATGAATATGAATGCATGCTTAACAGATAACATAATTACCATAATTACTGATCATGATGAGTAAAATCATCTCAACACCACATCACCAAATTTAGTATGTACATGTCTCAAAATGACTTCATCAAAATGTATAACTTCATCAAAATGATTAAATCGAGTTTTAAAATAAAATCGAGCCATCACTCATCACACCATTTAATCATATAAACCATTCCTTTAGCTTTACAGTGCTCGAAACGGCACTCACAACGAATATATGGTTTAAAAGTTATGAATTTTAGAAAATAAAATATTTTTTTCAAAAAGCTCCAGTGGTAATCGGTTACCTCAAATAGAGTAACCGGTTAATGCCTGATGGAGTAACAAAAAATTCTATTTGTAACTGCCGAAATTGGTTACCTCAAACAGAGTAACCGGTTACTGCCTCCCAGACAGCCCAACCACGCAACACACAACAGAGGTAACCGGTTACCACATCTCAAGTAACCGGTTACTTCACAACGAATAGGCCTCCCTCGCCTATGTAACGTCAGGTAATCAATTACCACCCTCATGTAACCGGTTACCACGTACCTGCAACCTAAAAATCACTTTTTGACAGCACTTTTCCATTTCCAACTCAACCCAATTCGTGTCAAAACGATTACCACATTAAAACAATACCGATTCACATATTATAACACAATTCTAACATGTTTTAAGAGTCATTTAACATCATACATGCTCTATAATAGTTTGATTTCACCAAAATTGCTCAATTGCTCTATAACTCCCAAAATCCCAAAATCTAATATACATCCCAATCGAATCAAACAACATACAAATTCGGTATTATCATTCACATACTAATAATAGATGATAAATGGAGACTCCCTCCTTACCTTATCAAAAGCTCATGGTTCTTCTTCTTCTTCTTCTTCCCTCAAAGCTCTTTCACGTTCTTCCTCCTCCTTCTCCGACTCTTTTGTTTTCTATTTTCCAATTTTCCTTGTTTTATGAAAATAAAATTCAGCTTTAGTAAGGGCCTACCACTAAGCACCCCCCTTTCACTAAACACGACATCAAGCCCAATTACCTTATTTCTCAATTTTCTCCAATTAATCCAATAAATGCCAAATAATTCCAATAAATAATTGGCTTACTTGCAATTTTAATCCCTTTATTTTACCTTTTTTTTAGTTTTGGTCCCTCCATTTTAAAAACCACGTTTTTTGTCCCTTTTTTAAGTTTTGTTTTGGATTTTAGTCCCCTAACAAATTTAGGACCAATTTTTAGTGACATGTCACTTGTTTTAATGACGTCGCAAATCCAAACTTAACAATTGTATTTTAACATTATAGTAATTCATTTAAAATAAAATTTTTTCCTTAAATTTAATATTAACTTATTAATTTATTAAAAACACATTTTTTATTAAAAGAAAGGCATTCACTAATTAAAGGATTGGGGAGCAACCAATTGAAAAAAAAGGCTATAGTGGATAGAAAATAAAAACAGAAGAAAAATAAAAAATGCAACAACTTTTGTTCTTCATGTTTCTTCTTCATTGATCCTTCTTCACTAAACACCATTTCAAAACCTTTACCCTCAAACCTCAAACTTTATTCATCATAAACAACACAAACACAAACAAATAGGAAAACAAAAATGTGAAATTCCTTCCCCTTCATTACCATTCCTTCATCATCAAAATTTCACCCTTTTCTTCTTCATTACCATTAAGTAATCAACATAATATCAACACAATTTCATCAATAACAGAACCAAAACAAAACTTTTTCTCCCTTCCATTATTCAAATCAACAGCAACTTACACAACCATGGGGAGCATCAACAAACCCATAACCAAAAATTGAAACTAAACAACAGAGAAGGAGAAGAAGAGAGAAATCGATGAATTGCACATACCCACCACCACCTCACAGAACAAAAACTACTTACGGATTCTGAAAAAACGCCAATCCAACATAAATTTTGTCTTTTAAATTCGAATATCAAATCAGGAAAAATAGAATAGAACAACAAGATGAGAAGAAGAAGTGGATAGAACAATAAGATTAGGTTATAGATTTGGAGATTATAAGATGAGAAAAAGGGTTAGGGTTCTTTGTTTGGGGAAAAACACCTTTTTTAGGAACAAGAAGAATATGTTTTAGGAAAGAGTTTAGAATGAATTTCACATATGAAATACTTTTAGATGAAAAACTAAATTATTAACTAAATTAATGAAATACTAAGAAGCGCACATATATTTTGAAAGAATCCATATTTAATAAATTATTTTTAGTTTATTATTATTATATTATTATATTATTAATTAATATAAAAAATTTAATAAATAATGAGCTAGAAAAATTAATTATAATTTGACATTAACACATCATCAAAACAAGCGCCACATCATCAAAAATTATTTTCAAATTTATTAGGGACTAAAATCCAAAACAAAACATAAAAAAGGGACCAAAATCATGGTTTTTAAAATGGGGGGATCAAAACTAAAAAAAAGACAAAATAAAGGGACTAAAGTTGCAATTAAGCCTAAATAATTTAAATTCAAATTAAATTAAATAAGGGAAATATGGGGTGTTACAGAAATTACTTTGGTGGAGCTGACAAAAGCAATAAGGAGGAAACAAAAAATTTGACTTCTTTTAAGGAGGGACCCATTCCTTTCAAATACTTGGGTGTTTCTCTGACCAGCAAGAAGTTATCCATACACCAATATATGAATTTAGTGGACAAGATTATAGGGAGAGACAAGCATTGGAGTGCTAAGTTGCCGAGTTATGCAGGGAGAATCTAGTTAATCAAGAGTGTGTCCTTTGCCATAACTAACCACTGGATGCAATGTTTTTCCGTTTCCTAAGCATGTGATCCATAAAATTGAGGTTTTTTGCAGGTCATTCATGTGGACTGGTGGCTCAGATATCAGTAGGAAAAGCCCGCTTGCATGGAAGAAGGTGTGCAGCCCAAAGAACCAAGGTGGTTTGAACATCACTATGATTGAGGAGTGGAACAAGGCAACTCTACTGAAGTTGTTATGAAACCTAAGTGGTAAACCTGACAGCCTATGGGTGAAGTGGATCCACACCTACTATCTTAAAAAAGAAAGCTTAATGGAAGTGAAGGTTAAGGCGAATAACTCGTGGATCATGAAAGCCATTCTGAAATAGAGAGAGAATTTAGGGAATGTGCAGAGCTTGTAGGATCAAATGCAACATGTTAGCAAGTTAAGTATGAAGGAAATTTACAAGGTTTTAAGAGAAAGGGATCAAAAGGTGGCTTGGAGGATAATGTTCTATTGCAACAAAGCTCGGCCTAGAGCTCTATTGGCCCTTTGGCTGGCTTTCCATGAAAAGCTAGCTACAAAAGCCAGGTTGCTCAAGTTTGGCATGTTGGATAATAATAGGTGTTGTTTCTTTACAAAGGAAGAGACTTTAAATCACTTATTTTTTGGCTGTGTAGAGCTTAAAGCAATTTGGTGTAAATTGGTTAAATGATACAAAGTTAAGCATGAACCAAAGGAGTGGATTGATGAGTTGAAATGGATTATTCAGCATAGCAATGGCAAAAGGTGGAGAGTAGCAATCTTGAAATTGGCTTCCACTGAGACTATATATGAAGTGTGGAAATGTCATAACGGTAAGAGTTATGAGAATGGTGTAAATAATACAAAAATATAAGAGAAAATTATTGACACAATTATTTATAAGGGGTGGAATAGTGAGAAACTTGGAGCACACATTGCTAATATGATGATGCATTATTTTCTCTATTTTGTCAGTTTTCCTTTCTTGAGGGTTGGATCCTTGCGATCACCTTGTATCTCTTGTTTTTTAAGTAATCAAAGCTTTTATTGATTATAAAAACATTCTATAATATATTGGTTTTTTTTGTTGACAACATTGAGAAATTGATTTCTAATCATACTGCAAAGTTGTTGTTTCACCAAACAATATCTTTAAAATTTTATTTAGAATATTATAGTCTTTTGTTTGATTATTGAAACACACAAAGAAATTGGTGGGTTGTAAAAAATTGAAAAAGGAAACAATACATGTTACTTTCAATGTTTTTCCATTTACCATTTTTTTACAATAGAAGTAATCTATTACCTCGGTGGAATAAAACACTGAGGGAAAAGTTCCTATTTATTTTATTTTATATTTAAAAAATTAAAAACCTTTTCCCTCAATTTTTTGTCAAATATTCAAAATATCAAACATTGATAATGAAAATATTAGGATTGAAAAAAGTGAAACTTAAAGGAAAGTGGAAATAATCTTTGTGATGGAATGCATGAGAAGAAAATAAATAGTATTGGTTGAAGGTTTGTGTTCTTATCCTAATCTCTTACATGATAAATTAGTTTCCTTAACTAACCTTTGTTATGGTTATATATCATACTCAATTGAATGAGTAGCCATAGAGAATATCCTTCAAAATACGGGTATGCAACAACTTCCAGTATTTGTTCTTCACCAAGATTCACAAGGAAGATGATGAAGAGATTTAAGAATTCTTCTTAAAATTTGTACTTTTAGGTTTAAAAAAATGTAAGATTATGAAAATTTATATTAAAATGAAATATATATATATATATATATATATATATATATTGTAATACCCAACCAATATGCGTCTAGAATCATATCAGTAAAATATTAATAACTGGTACTGAGTACATACAAAAGTCGGAATTAATGACATAAGATGTATACATTTCAAAATCATCTCGAAGATGGATACAATGAATATGTCTATACAATGATAAAGATACACAGCGGAAGAAAGGATCAAGTATGGTCTTCGCGGCATCCGATCAAAGATCTTAATCCAAGCATCTAGCAAAACTCGATCTTGCAAAGTACCTGAAAAAACAATAAGATGAATGGGGCGAGATTACTAAATCTCAGTGAGTTCCCCTATCTTAGGGGTCCTCTCGGCTCTACAAGGTATATGCATAATCTACGGAACCATCTCATATCCTAAGGTTTCCTCACTATCTAGTATAGGAAAGCCTATCAGCTCGTAGCACCACGATTGAGTGTCCACTGACCACCCGGTTGGATGCTCTGAGAACATATCACATGCTTAGATATTAGGTACATGCTTCATCCATTATAGGTCTTCCAGGTTTACCTGCCAACCTTCTGTCGGGAGCTACCCTCAAGGTATGGTCTTGCGGGTTTACCTGCCTATCTGCTCTCGAAACAAGACCCCAAATCATTCCTTTTCAATCTACATGGTAAGTAACTCATATGACTATAGAGAACCATGGAATCGAAATTGAATCGCATCGCACGATTCAACTCCTCCAATATCTCAGGGCCTGAATCTCACATAGAAATTCACCCTCAAGGAGATGACAAAAGGAGAAGGTGTGGCCCACATCTCTGAGAGTTCATCCCCGAAGAATAGCTCTTGAACTACGAAGCACGACCCATTCCTGAGATCACACACTCGAGGAATGCCTACAATATATGTGGCACAGGGGCATCCTTGGAAATACTTCACAAGAAATAGCCAACATATATGTAACATGCCTACTCGCAGTTACTATCCTTATGTCTGTTCTCTAACCCCTCGTCTCATACTTACTACATCATTAGATTGTAGGATTTAGAAGGTAGTCGCTTGATAGGAAAAGGGAATATCAGGATAGCATCTATTCATATATCTTGGTTTAGATATCCCAAGGTTCACCTTACCATATCCATATTTTGTTAATTGACGTACGCAAGTTACACCAAGTTATAAGACCACCTCGCCTCTTGGTTCACATGCTTAGCTTCACAAGCTATAAGACCTCAATGTAACACTCCATTTATTTTCATAATTTAATTTAATTAATTTAATTGAATTATGGGGAATTATTTGGAATTATGGAAGATTATGAGGAATTAAGCAATTGGGCTTGAGTTGTGGTTAGTAAGGAAGGGGGTGCATTGGTAGGCCCTATTACTAATTAAAATAATTTTATTTTATTTTTTTAATAAAATAGAAGGAGTTGTGGAATAGAGAGGGTTACAACATTTTAGAAAAGAGTCTGAACGTGAAAAGAGAAGAGGAGCGGAGAAGTGCGACAAGAGGAAGAGCGAAGAATCAACCTTCAGGTAAGGGGGGACTCTTCTGTTTATCTTCTATTATGGGGTTATAGGTAGTATGATAGAATTGATCATGTTAATCGTACCAATTGAGTTATGCTTAGGTTGTAGAAATGTTAGGTTTTGGGAGAATTGATTGGTAATGATTGTGTTAATCAAGTATGGTGTTAATTAGATGATGTAAATGTATTAGATGTGTTATAATCTGTGTTTGTTTCACCGTATGCGAAATCTGGTTGGAATGGGATTGGTTTGGTAATGACTTGGTGAAGGAAGGGCGAAATCGCAGGTTGTTTTCTGCGATTCGGAGTTCTGGAAATCGCCAGTTCGCGCCGCGTCCAGGAGTTGGCGCCGCGAACTCCTTGGCAGAAAGCCAGGAAGTTTTGTCGTGTTCAGTACGCGCCGCGAGCATATGGCTGCGCCGCGAAGGCGTACTTCTTTTCTCATTCCGCGCCGCGAACACATGTTTGCGCCACGAAGTGCTTGACAGAATGTTGAGGAGTTTTGACTCGCTCAGTTCGCGTCGCGAACCAAGGTTGGCACCGCGTGCTGTTGGTGACAGGCCATTTTGAAAAGTTTAAAAATGTGTAACTTTAAACCGTAAACCGGATTTTGGTGCCGTTTCAAGCATGGTGAAGCTAATCAGATAATTTACATAATAAAATGGTGTTTTGAGTTGTGACTCAAAATTATTTAAAATACTCGATTTTATTTGGTTGTGGTGGTTTATGCTTACAGGTACACTAATGAATGTTTTACCTGTATGATGTTGTGGTTGTAACCGGTGTTTGTTATACATGTATGGTTGGTATAAAATATGTGTTTTACTATGGTTGAGGAATAGCATGATTGTGTGTGGCTATTACTATTGTAATTGATGATTATGACATTTGGTCGATTTATGTGGGTGATGAGCATGTTATAGTTGATGCATGCATTCATAATCATTATGTGGCTGGTCCTTGACGATGGTGGATCAGTGGTAGCTAATTCCCATTGTGTGGAATTAGTGAGTGGGTGTTACCGTATCCTTGACGATGGTGGGTCGGTGAGTTGGGTTATCCTAGATTTTGGCACCACATACATGTAGTTGCATTGCATTAGGCTGTTTGTGCTATTATAACATGAATGGAAGTTTGTCCAATGTTATAATATGTGTTGATTGGTTGTTTGCTTACTGATTGTATGGTTTGAATCTGATCATAACTGTGATTGGGTGAATGGCATGTGAAATGATATTTTATTATCTATCTCTTATAACATTAGTTAAATGTGAATGAAACTCACCCTTACTGTTGTTATTTTTCAGACTGAGGAGTTGCTCTTGTACTTGGTGAGGATTAGCTCGTCAAGTAGTTCGTTAGAGTCAGTTGGGTCTGTGTCATGCTCTGGTCGTGTAACACTGGGGACGTTGTTTAGAGTTATTTGTGGAACTCTTTTTACTTCAGTATTTTATTATGGTGGCGTTTTAAGTCTATGACTTTGGATGTTGCATTGTTCAGATGTTAAATATATTTCCGCTGTGTTGACATGACGATCTGAATGATATTTGAGTTTAACGTTCCTTTTTATGGCATGACATGAGTATTATTTAATTATATGGAAGTTGTAATGCCCTTTTCATGTTTTACTCTGATTATTGTTTAATATTATGCGGGGTATTAGAAGGGTGTTACAATAGTGGTATCAGAGCATAGTGGGTCGTTTGAGTCAGAGTCTTAGTGTCGGTTAATCCCTCGTATGCGATTAGTGTAAGATTGACACTGTCGATACTTCTTGTTCTAATAAATATTGTTTTATACTTAGCAGAACAATGGCCGAAAGAGGAGGGAGAAACGACGACGCGATTGCTGAGACTTTCGGTATGATTGCTGGTGTGTTAGGAGGGAATGCCAATGGAGCTAGTATTGGTGCTGACAGGCAGCTGAACAGTTTTCAGAGGAACAACCCTCCGTTGTTCAAAGGCACTCACAATCCCGAAGGCTCCCAGAAGTGGCTAAAGGAAATTGAAAGGATCTTCCGGGTGATTGATTGTGACGAAAATCTGAAGGTGAGATATGGTACTCACATGCTGTCTGAAGAAGCTGTTGATTGGTGGATGGCTAGTGTGGTGTCGTTTTCTTTACCTCCCCGTTTCACTTGGGAGGACGGCACGCTAGACCCTTCACGCGAAATTTGGAAGGAGAATGCGCCCGTGGTGGGATGAATTTTATTTCAGTTCTTCCTACGATATCACACGAGCTTTCTTATTTGTCCTACGAGTAGGAAAGGGGAAAAAAGATCTCAACTAAACCCTAGGAGTTTGCTAAGTGTGGGGATTTCACCTAGACTAGAAATTCTGGAGTCCGGGAGGTCGGTTATACATAGGGAAGTGTTTAAACACCCTACATATCTGTAGTACTCTACAGGAACCTTCTCTGTGTCATTGTGATTGTGTTTGCTGCTAATGATTGGGAAAGTTTCTCCTTTGTGTTAGGAGAGAGAATTGAATTGATTAAAGAAAGACAGACAGATAGACAGACTGACTATTTTTGGTATTTTATTAGCTCGCTGAGATTCCTTGTGAACCTCATGCCTACATATCCCTAGTGGAAGTCAGAGCTTAATGTAGTTCGGGGAACTAACTAGGGAAAATAATTGTTGTTTTTTTGGTGCCTTGCTTGAAGCTCAAGGTTGAAGCTTGGGATTAAATCTCTGTTTACAGTAAAGAGACATGAAATCATCTCTACAGAGAGGTATTTGTACTATTCTACCACAAACATTTAGAAAGAGTGACAGAATAACTGAATTCATTTCATTCAAGAGGGGGACCTTACTTGTGTGTGTGCAAGTATGCCAGTCAGATGCCTCTTAAATGAAAGAAAGATGCTCGTCCAAATTAGGGAAATTGTACAAGTCTGGGGATGTGCCAGAGCATGTCTTTCAGAGTCCTAAATGGGAGACTTTGATTGAAATTGAAATTGAAATGTTTGTTTGTTTGAATGTGGTAGAGTAGTAAAAATATCTCTCTATAGAGATAAGCTATGTCTATCTACTGTATAAAAGATTTGAATTTAGCTGGCTTGTATGAGGCCCAAGCTTGAGGCTTTTTGATTGATTAATTAATATTATTGACTCTGGGAGATGACTCCATTGAGGATTAATTACAGGGTATTTTAGTGTTCTGTACAAAGCCCAGAATTGAGGCTGACTCTATTTGGAGAGTGTTTATTTGATGGATTTTATTTGGTGTTCTGTACAAAGCCCAGAATTGAGGCTGACTCTACTGAGGGAGACTCTATTTATGTGCCTTGTACAAAGCCCAAGGTTGTGGCTGACTCTAGCTATGAAAAACATTATTTTCTGCCTTGTACAAAGCCCAAGGTTGTGGCGGACTCTTAAATAAATGAATTGAGTATGGATGACTATATGGGGAAAGATCCTAAGTGTTAGGAATCTTTGACACATGAAAGTATGGTTTATCTGCCTTGTACAAAGCCCAAGGTTGTGGCTACTGAATGATGAAGAACTCACTGGGGAGACTCTATTATCTGCCTTGTACAATGCCCAAGGTTGAGGCTGACTCTTGACAGGGGAGTTTTATTGTTTGGTGCCTTGTATGAAGCCCAAGGTTGAGGCTAACTGTTTTTGTTGGTTTTAACTCTACTGGAGATTAAAAAGACTGTTTTTCTTTGGAAGCTAACCCTTTCCAGGGATTTTGACTCAGCTGGTGAATTTGTCTATTAAAAGACTGACTTTTATCATGTTTTTGGAGGCTGACCCTTTCCAGGGGTTTTGACTCTTTTGGGGAAATCATCTCCTAAGAGAAATGAATCTTTATTTTTTTGACTTTTTATTAATTGACTTTGGAGGCTAACCCTTTCCAGGGGTTTGTTGAAATGGAGGTTGATTTTAATTGACTTTGGAGGCTAACCCTTTCCAGGGGATTAAAATGAAGGAATGTGTGGAAGCTAACCCTTTCCAGGGATTTTATTTTAGACAGATGTTGGAGGCTAACCCTTTCCAGGGGTTTTATTAAAATGAATGATTTGGGTAGCACTCCATTAATTATTAAAGGATGAAAGGATTGACAGAAAGATTATCTAGTGGAGACTTCTTGTTTAAAGCCTAAGATGAAGGCTGACTCAATGCTGAGGATGACCAAAAGCATGGATCCTAGACTCTGCTAAGGAAGATTGATGAAGATAAGGGTGACAGAGACTGTCCATGTCTCTCATTCCAAAAAGTGTACTCAATGTAGGATTGAGACAAACTTAGCTTGTTTACAGTCTGGTTTAAATTGGAAGAAACTCACCAGGGTAAGCTAAAAGGTGACTAAAGACCTGTTCCTATGTTTACAAGAAACCTGATGGGTCCTTGTATACAAGCTCAAGAGGAAGCTGGAAATGCTTTTAAGAAGCCTGTGGGTCCTTGTACAAAGCCCAAGAGGAGGCTAATCGAGGGTCCTTGTTATAGCACAAGAGAAAGCTATGTAGTTTTGAACTTATTTTGGCTCTAAGCAAATGGGTAAGAGGTTTCACCGGGAATAATTCCTCTTTGGGTGGATGTGTCCTATTATTTGGATTCTAAGGTTTTTTACCAAGATGTTTCACCGGGAATAATTCATCTTGGGGGTTTGATCTACAGATCTCTAATTAGGAAAGAGCCTTCACCGGGAAGACATTCTCAATCCTAGGTCATATTCCTATAATATATATATAGTTTAACTGTCCTAAGGTTTATACTCAAACGTAGTTCTAAACTAATATATGCACAGTTTATATTTGACAGTAATTTAAATAAAGACTGTAAATTGAAAGCTTGTAAAGCCTAACCTGGATGGAGTGGAGGCCATTGAAGAAGTATGTACAGAGCCTCAACAGTAATTTTTGTTGTTTTGTTGATGACAGTTGAATATTCATGATAAACAGTTAATGGTTTTTGAAAAACAAAAGAAGTGAAGATGGACAAAGGTCACATAGGTATCTGAAGAGTTTCACCGGGAATAATGCCCTTCAAATACCAGAAGAATGTTTTGAAAACAGAAAGAAGATTTTGAAAATACAGTTTTGAAAACAAGCTAAGAAGAGAAGGTTTTTGGGACTTACACTCTATTAGAGGCCCAGTACTTTGCAGTACTGGTGTAAAAGCAATTTGACAATGATTTGGAATGATACAAGGTTTTGTTGTTTGAAAACCTTAATCGTCCGTTTAATTAGAGATTGAAAACAGTTTTGAATATTGACAAACACTACTAAAAATACTCGATTTACCTGCGGAATTTCCTGCGGAAAATATTCCGCAGGAATACCTGCGGATTTTCCTGGGAATTTCATCCTAAAATAAAATTTTTTGCGGACTAAAAATTGGCAGAAAATTCCGCAGGAATACCTGCGGATTTTTCTGCGGAGTTTATATTTCAAAGAAAATATCTCACTACACTCTACAGTCCGCAGGTAATTTCGCAGGAAACTTTCCTGCGGAATTTACTGCGGATGTTTATCATAACAAAATCAAACTATAATACAAAATCCGCAGGTAATTCCGCAGGAAATTTTCCTGCGGATTTTGCTGCAAATATCAAATTGAATTATTATTTTTTTATGTATCTAATTTTTTATTTAGTTTAATTTTAATTTCAATCTTAGTTTTTAATAATTGATATATTTCATAATTGTTGAAAATTTTCATTTTTAATTTTATTAATTACTTAAACATTTCTCATATTGGAATTGAACCTATTATGTAACTCATATTGGATCAAAGAATCTACCAGGAAGACAGCATCTTAAATTAATATTTCCCAAAAATTTAATACATCTAAATGATTTCTACAAATAATAGTAATTTTTTAAAAATTTAATAAAAGCTAGTTTTTAAAATTCAATGTTATTCTTCAATTTATATTTTAATAAATGGAATGATAATTTTGAATAATAAAATTAAAAAATATATAAAAAAATTGAAAACAAAAATCTGATAAAATTTATAAAATAGGAATCAAACCTACTATATGTCATATATTGGACCAAATAATCAACTGTTAAAAAAATAACTTACTGAAATGAATATTATATATACTTTATTAATTTCTCTTTTAATATATTTTAAAATTATTTCTAAATTTTAAATTTAATCTCATTATCAGTTATACATTTTGAGTTATAGAAAATTATACGTGTTCAATTTTTAATTATTATTATTATAAAGTTTTACTATTCTAATAATAATATTGTTAAAATATCAAATTATATATAGGATTTTAAATTTATAAATTTTATATAGAAAGAAAAATAATCGTGTTTCAATCTGAAGCTCTGTCTCTCTCTTCTCTTGCCGTGAATCGCCTCCATCCACATGAAGGTTGCACTGAATCTCTCTCTATCCACCCTCGCGAGTCCTCTCCGTCGAATGCTCCTGCATCTTCGTGTATCATTACCGTTTTGGTTCGAGTTTGGAGGTTTCAACTCAGTTTAGAGTTTGGATTCGAGAAGCTTTTTCACAGGTTTGTTTTGATTTCAAATCGAGTTTTGTTTCAGTTCAGAATTGGTTGCATTTTGGAATTCTGGCATTTTTACGGTTTCGACTCAATTACGTGTTCTATTACTGGGTTCTATTACAGTTTGATTGTGATTTGATTTTGGTGAAGAGTTTGAATTAAAATTAACACGAGTATACAACTTCATAAACCTAAATTGGATGAGCACTTACCGGTTGAAATGAAGAAAAATGCGGATTTCGTTCTCGCTCGCAAGGTGTTCGATGAAATGTCCCAACCGGATTATTTCTTTCTCGCTCGCTCATATTGCGGCACTAGAGGTTGATCCTCCAGGATGCTCTTTTAATCCCACGCATGAAAGTCATCAGGTAGGTTTTCTGGCTTTTAGTGATATAATTTATAAGCAGTATAGAATAGATTTGAAATTAAAAATAATTTTATCTGATAGTTTGAATGAAATGTGATTTATATTTAGAAATATTTTAAAAAAAATTAGATTTACATTTAGGGGTGGAGGTAGTGTTTTTTTCTTCTTCTTTTGTTATCATACATTCAATCTTCTCTTGTGATTACGTTTAATTTATTCAGTTTTTAAAATTATTACTGGTGTCAACGTGTTAGTGTTGGTGTCGTATTTCCGGTGTCTGTGCTTCATAGCTTCCAGCTTATGAACTCTTTTCATTACATATGATACAACCATGTAATGCAGTTTATGTGTGCTTCATTGTAATTTTGATTCTCAGCTTAACTTTCTGTTGAAAACTTGAGTATGTTATCTAGTGTTAGATTATGAGTCTATTTGCATTGAGTTACCTGAGCTTATTTATAAGCAAAAGCACTAGAAATAGTTTATGAAGTGTTCATAAGCTGTTTTCAGTTTATTTACATAAACTCTTCAGGATAGTATATGAAAATAACTAGACCTTATATTATCTTTTGTAATTGAAATAGCTTATACATAAACTCTTATAACCACTTATGCAATAAGCGTTTAATCAAGTTGATTATTATAAACAAGACATATTTAGATTCATCCAATCTGCTTTTAATTGGCACTGACACCATGGTGTATCTGAGTTTGAATGAACCGGATAAATGATTAGGAACAAGTTAATTATCAATTGCCTAACTCAGTTTTAATGTTCCTTTTTGTATATATCATACAGAGAAGAAGCAGGCCAAGAAGGGAAAAAAGTAAAAACAGAACAGAATGTTTGTTAACAAAAACTTTATGGATGATCAAGAGATTGTTCGAGGGTCGTTGACAATGATCCTGCTCTCAAAAACGTTATGTCTTCTTAGCCAGATGTTGTTTGCAATGAATGAAAACAAGGAGTCTTGTCTACACTTTCTGAAAGGATGATGAATTACTTACTAATGTCTGTAATTATGTAAGCTCGTCTTTTGTTTATAAATCTTAGTATTGTTCTTTAAATGTTGGGTAATACCTTTCAACAAACCATTAGACTTTTCATTTAGTAGGTGTTATATTTTTAAGTGGCTATTATTATATTAAAAAGAAATAATTAGTGACAATTAATATATAACTAGGGACAATCACATTTTATTAATTGTATATGGTTACAGGGGTGAGAAGACTTTGGTTCTTTCAACCCTTATCCAAAAGACAAACGCCCAGGAAATGAAGTGGATTATCATGATAATCCTGAAAGGTGTTTTTCATTTGCACCAGTAAATCAATTTAATACCTTAAATAAGTCTCAGGCATGTAACTAAATTTCATCGCAGATTTGAAGCTAGGAATTAGTGAAAAAAAGCATTTTTCATGAATTCCATCCAGATGCTGAAGACTTGTTTAATGTTACATGTGACTTAAAATTAGTTTGTGAAAAACTAAGGGATCGGAACCAACGTCATAAGCGGCAGGTTAGTTATGGTTTAAATTATTTTTCAAACTCTATATAGTTTAAAGAGCACTTCATCTCCAGAGCATATATGTGAATTGATTGTTGTCCATCTTGACATGAAAGCTTGTTTAAAAGCCTACTTTCTCGTAAGGTTCCAAACAGAAGAAAACTGTTTCGTACATGTGCATGACTTCTTTTCTTTGTAGGATATTGAAGTTGGAAAAGCTGTGCGGCCTCAATTAGCTAAGAGAGTTGCTAACGCTGCTGAAGCATGGAAGAAGGTTTGTTTCACTTAGCCTTATGTTTATCATTAAATACCTTCTGTTTATCCTCTGACCTCCTTAAAATATACTTGTTCCTTCTAAATCAACCTCTATGTATCCTGTGTTTCAGCTAGGGTCCTTGGCTCTAGGCTAAACCTTTAAAATGTTACTACAACTATTATGGCTGATCACTTCTATATCCATCATACTTGGGAAATGATATTGGTTTTCTAGGGGACTCAGTTGAGATAATTTTTTCAGCCACTTCTATCAACTCTCCAATTAGGTTAAAAATGATGGATTTTTGAAATTTCTACTCCAACAGTCCACTCTTCCATATCTGTCCATAGATCTCTGCCTGGATAAATTGCTGAAGTCTGTCATGCAGTAGACTGTATAGAATTTTTAGTTTGAATGTTGTACTAGGATTTAGCAGCGATGTGCCCTTTTTTGTTGGCTCACTGTTGTATCAATTTTCAATTCACAGTATATATATATATATATATATATATATATATATATATATTTCAAGATTTGTTAAACATGATCAAAATCAGAAGCCTAATGATTGATGAATAAGATATGATCAATTTAAATAATGGGTGGAAAGCTTATTAGCTTCATCTTACTTAAAAGAAACTGACAAGAGTAGGCGCAAAAACAATTAATATTGGCCACTGAGATATTTTTGTTCAGCTACACTCTTAACCATTCACAAATGTTATATTAGTAACATATTTTTAAAAACATGATTTATTGACATTGTAAAATATTCTTAAGTTTTGTGAGAAATTAACCTTGTCGTAACAAAATCATTCACATCATTTTTTCAACCTTCACTTACACCCTAGAACATGGGATAGGTCTTAATCTTAATAACTTTCACTATTTTGATTCTTTTGTATATGCTTGATTGTATCATGCATAGAAGAGGCGAACTGCCAATAATGAAAGAAGGGAACCCCTCAAGCATGAATGTGGTGGTAATACTCATCCGTGAAGATCACGTTCTAATCGAATGATCCTACCATCTGTTAGTGCTCGTGAGCATAACCTTCTAAAACTTCTTGAAGAGTCAGGCATCTAAATTGGTATTGTTTTTAATGTGGTATTTTCGTGCTCATCATTTTCGTGCTCATTTCGGTCGTTAATTCTTCTTTATCCTAGGGTAAGTACTCTTTTCGTTCATCATTTATCATTGTGTTTCGTGAGGTTTTCATGTTTTATCGACTTATATGATTACAATTCAGTAACTAAATGTACCAAGAACCAAGAAAATTTACATTTGAAGCTAAGAATCTTTCTAATACCAATGAGCTTGTAGCTTACTTATCTTGGGACGGTTCTTTACAACTTTAGTGTAATGATGATATTATCCCTAGATTGGTGTACATTTTATTTATTTATTGTCATGTATAGACAGGATTAACATGCTGCTTAGTAAAATTTAACTTCTCTTTTTGTTTTGATGCTACAAGGGGTGACTCTTACAGGAACCGCCGCCCGTGAATCGTTGTAAACAAATTGAAGCTAAATTCATACTTAATGACAAAGGACACATGTCTGATTGTAAGGTGTACATGTTGCACTATCTTCCATTCAAATTGTATACAAGCTAAATTTTCTGAGCCATAGCTATATGCAGCTGCATATTGAAATATTGAATCCACTATCTTCCATTCATATATCTTATTTTTGACAGAGTGGGTGTCGAACAGGGATGGCTAACTCTACTTGTGAACATGTAGAAGAAATTCAATTATGCTAGTTCTTATTGGAAATTATTTCTTCTCCTACTTACTCACTTACTCAATTTTATGTTTTCTTATAGAAACCTGCAGTCCAATGGGTTGACGAGTAGATTACCTCCTGAGCTTGGAAATTTGAGATACCTTCAAGATCTTTGGCTACAAAGGAAAGGTCCTTATCATTGTCAATGTTGCCTCACAATGGTATGCTATACTTTAATTATTAATTGTGTAATTACTTTGTAATAAGTAGTTGAATTATTAAAACCTTGTCATAATTTTTCTGAGTCTTGCTGCAACTAATGTATTAATAACATCAGAAACATGAATTAAAAAAACCTGCAGAATTCGGTATACATATAGAAGGTAGGAAAGAATATTACCTTTGCATGGAGGGACTAGAATACTCTTTTGAAAGTTGAGCTGCCAAGTTAGACAGTGTACAACTTTGTGTGCTGCATATGTATACCTTCCGCATTAGCATGTTCCATTAAGAATATGTGAGCATTGCATATATCTTCAATGTGAACTAAAGCAATTGACCCCATTCGCGCATTTACAGCCGATAGTATCTTGAAGTTTTCAGTTTCACCTACATACATACATGATCAAGTTGGTCACTATAGTAATTCATGTTAAATTTTAAGCATGGAAGTTTAATGCTTAAATTTTAAGTTGGTCAGTATAGTGGTGACAGTAGAACTTTAACACTTGTCAGTACATTAGCAGTGAAGAAAGGGCCTGCAACAATAGTTGCTATAACTGAAACAAGATCAATACCATTCTCTTTTGCGAATTTAAATGCCGCTTCTTCTGTGAGAAGCTTTGAAGTGCATAAACCTGTCACCACAAAACAAAACTCAAGGATTCAATTTTGAATTTTGTGATATGAAATGAATGTTGGATGATTGTTGGAAATGCGAGGATCTACCGTTATTACCGACACTTTTCATTTTAGTTTAAGACTTTTCTTTTCCTGGAGTTCCTTTTCTAATTAGTATTCTTTGGGATGGATTTTAATATATTATCAGCAAGGGATCTGGTGTTGGTATTGTGCCTAAGACAATGGATGTCGAGATTATGGCAATGATGAAGGAACATATGACTGAGTGCTATTAGACTTAGCTTTGTTTAGTTTTATTTATCTATAAAATTCAAATAGATATTATGGCATATATAATGATGTTAGCAATTAATTTATGCAGTAATAGATAATTGTTAATGACCTGCATGCTCTAAAAAGTCCAATACCACATGGTACATCCCTCTCTGTAATACTGCTAGGGTAGCAAATATTAATAGATATATTTTTTTTATTTTAAAAATATATTACCTGCGGATTTACCTGCAGATATTAAGTCCTATGGATTTACCTGCGAATTTACCTGCGGACGTTTCCTGCAGAATTTCCTGCGGATGTTTCCTGCGGATTTAGCTGCGGAGTTACCTGCGGAATTACCTGCTGAAAATATTACCCACGAAGGTTTTAGCTGGGGACAAAAAACCGCAGGAAAATCCACAGGTAACGTGTTTCCTGCGGAAATTTAGCTAAAATTCGCAGGTAAATCCGCAGGAAATTCGAGTATTTCTAGTAGTGAAAAGTCAACTTAATCAAAGTAAAAATAAAGATTTTTACTTAATTAAGACCTAAACAATTAGGGTTTTATCATAAACTTTATTTACAAAATGATTAGGTTAAAACAAAGTGAATATATGTATTTAAAGCTTTTAAGAAAACACTTAAAACATACTATTTTAAACCTAATAAAAAATATATGAAATAAATAATATTTTTATGATTTTTTTATTTATTCACAAAATAGGTATATTAAAGGATAAGTGTGTGAAAAATGAAATGAAAATAAATTAATTTGATAGGTTAAATAAATATGTGAAGTTTGTGAGAAAATGAAAGAAATTGTGTGTAAAAAAAAATAGTTTTGGCCCTTGGAGGGTTTGAACCCACGCCCTCTAGGTTACACACTCAAAACAAACACCACTGAGCCAACGCGCGTGTGGTGATAGTGACTTGCCTTCATTTGGTTATGTTTCAAAACAAGTTGTAAATCTTTGAAAAATAAAAGAATCAAAAAGTCTGGGGCGAGGGGGATTCGAACCCCAGACTTGAGGCATGATGATACTAAGGGCGTATGGGAGGCCACTAGGGCAAGTTTGTTCAGTCGTTAAGGGAATGCCTATCATTAAAAATAAAACAAACTTTGCTCAGAGATTTGAAAAATGGCGCCACCCTCCATCTTCGTCTTCAACCTCAAGCTCCATCAATTCAAATTTCTGAACTCTCTCAACTCTCAACCATTTGCAATGATGTAAACATGAAACTTGCTCTAAATTCACTCACGATTATAAATATGTAACTAACATGAATTAATATTAACTACATCTAACTAATTTACCAGAAATCGTGAAGAACCCTAAAATTTCAAAATCAAATTAAATGACTATACTGCAAGATAAATGGATGATGATAGAGGGTTTTCAATCCTCTGATGATGCTGAACAAGATAGAATCGAGCTATTTCACAAAGAGTACTTAAATTAGAGAAGTGAGGTTCAGGAACTTACCTCTGAAAATGGAGGTCGTGAGGATGATTGAGAGCACCTGGGCTTGAATGAATGATCTCAATAGCTTCCCTGAGACTCAATGATGCTAACTGAATGCTTGTTGGAGCTTGAATCCTCCTGAATTGCTCTATGGTCCTCCCTCGATTTCAGCTTCAAGTGAACATGGAGGGTGTTGATTCTTGAGTTACAGATGAGCTGCAGCCATCTGGTTAGCTTCACTATGACCTGAGGAATGTGCCTGGATGATTGGCTTGGCTCAGAACCTCCTGAATTACTCCATGGACCTCCAACTGCAAATGCTCCAAAGTGAGAGCAACAATGGTGTTCCTCCACTTACAGAAGTGATCCAGGTGCTTGGATCACCTCAAATGACCTCCCTTGAGATGTTAGAATGCTTACTTTCCAAAGATAAGCTCTGGTTTGAAGAAAACGATTCTTCTTGCCAAAGAACTTTGAAAAACAATAAGCATGAGAAGAGAAAGAGAAAGCAAGGAATTGAGTTGCTTTGGTGTGGTTTCTGAATGAGAATGAGGCCTCTATTTATAGGGAATTGGTTCAGAGTAATTGATCATAGTAAGCTTGCTTAATGAGGTGAGTTTGGTTTCTTAGCCATGAAGAAAGTTTGAAAATATCCCAAATGCAATGATGCATTTTCGGGCTAGCTTCCCCAACCATTGATCTTGCATGATCTTAGGGAACATTTCTGATTCAGAGGAGAGTTCTAATTGGCTTAGAGCAAGATTCCTTGATGATTCACCATTTGCCATAAAGTCAAAAATGCAATCATTACATAATCACATGCCTTTGTTTTTGGGAATCTTCTCTAATCCTTATGCAATGATGAATTTGAATGTATGGCATGTCTTCAGATGTATTAGAGGTCGTGTAGCATCATTTAGTGAAGCAAAATGCACAAAATTGCAAAGTTTCAAATTGTACATGACCTATAATTTCACTTCATGAGGCCAACTTTGAACAAGCATAACTCCTAGCTCAAATTGAATTTGGAGAAGGTTGAACACAATTTGGAAAGCCCTAAACATCTACTTCAAATCATTAGTTTATGTCTTCTTCAGAATCATTTGGGAAATTTGTGAAAAATGAGCCCAAAGTTGGATGAAAACTAGGTTAAAACACTTAGAAAAATTTCTAAGTGTTTATGACCTAAACTTCAAAATTTCCAAAACTTCATAAATGGTTGATCTTTTGAAAAAAGTTCCTTTGTAAGATGTTGTTTTATTTTGCAAGATCTACAACTTTCATGTTGGAAGTTTTTTGAGTTGTGTAGGTGAAATTTTGAGTTCTCACCATGCCTTCAAAAATCCTAATTCCCGACTTTTCGCTCCTTGATGAATTTCTTTGAATTTCTTTGGTCAAATGACTTTGACATCCATATATTGATGATATTGATCTTTGAAAGTCATTTTTTGACAAAAAACCTTAAAAGTCAATGATGATCCTTCACAGTTGACTTTTTCCTGACAAAGTGAATTTTTGGGCTTTTGTGTAGAAACAAGATCTTTTCCTCAAATGAATGATGTAAATGGATTATATTGAGGTAGTAGAGATTCTTGAATCATGTCTTGAGTTTTGGATTCATGCCCTGATTAAAAGTCAACTATCTTGGTGAATTAGGTCAAAACCCTAATTTGTCGACCATGTGAAAATAATGACTGTAGACTTTGAATTGAAGTGTGATGTCCAGTAGATCTTGTAATATGAGTTATTTGAAGATGATTGATGTCTTTGAATGGTTCCCTGAGGCTTTTTAGGGTTTCCCAAAAGTGATCCCTGATTTTAGTCCTTGATAGGCTCAAAACCCTAGTCTGGTGACCTGAGTAAACCTGTACTCATATGACTGGATGTCTAATCAATCATAGATGAGAAAAGTGAAGTCTTTGAGCCTCATGATTGTATTAGGGACTAATCCTTGTATTGATTGATCCTTTGCCTGAGCTTTCTTGTCTTTGAGCATCCTCGATTGGATACCAGATGGAGAAGTGACTGCTCTGGGAACTTGTCTTGACCTGATGAAAAATCCTGAAGATATGCCATCTCAGGGGGGTCAAAAATTAGGGTATGACAGATGCCCCTATTTAAGTTTCTTTTATCTGGAGGGAGAGAGATTGATATCTCGATCTCTCCTGCGTAAAAGAGACTTAAATATCAAAGAATGCCCGAATTTTGGGCGCTCCTGAGATGTTGTAACTGACATAGTCTTTGCATTACTTGATCCCGTTGTCGCGCTTGGCGGGGGATGAGGAGACAAACTCCTGCAGAAATACTTGATGTGGATTCTGGTGAATGGATGGCAATGTTGGATGCGCAATCCATCTTTTTTAACTAAGTGTTGATACTTAGAAAAAGGTAAACAACCTCTCCTCGTTTCGGATGTCCATATCTCGAAACTGGTCTCGGTTGTGTTTGGACAATATCTCGGATAAAGAGAAAATTTCCAACGGTTTGTTTCCTCATCAAACTTCTCATCAGCACTTGGAGACGAGACGCCATTTGATGGTAAATAAAGAAACTTCAAAGGTTTGTTTCCTCGTCAAACTTCTTATCAGCGCTTGGAGATAAGATGCCATTTGACGGCTGTAAAGAAACTTCAAAGGTTTGTTTCCTCGTCAAACTTCTTATCAGCGCTTGGAGATAAGATGCCATTTGACGGCTGTAAAGAAACTTCAAAGGTTTGTTTCCTCGTCAAACTTCTTATCAGCGCTTGGAGATAAGATGCCATTTGACGGCTGTAAAGAAACTTCACCATCTTCCCTTTTGACTTGACGTCTTTGAAAGAATGTCATATGGCCTCATGATCTTTTGAGGGGCTAATGACTTTGTTTGAAGGCGGACGAACTGTTTTCGGGGTGGAAACTGCCATTCGTCGACTGATGCCTGGGGAATCAACGAACTGTTTTCCTAAGAGGAAAACTGCCATTCATTGACTCTGTGGGGAGTTAAACATCCCAGAAACAGGCAAACTGTTTGAAGAAACTGCCATTTGTCGATCTCTTGAGTATTTAACAGACAAACTGTCTTTTCTTGGGAAAAGACTGCCATTTGCCAATTGCTAGGGGAGCAAACTGTCTTCTACTGGGAGAGACTGCCATTTGTCGACCCTGTCATGAAAGAAAGTGAGCAAACTGTCTTCTGCTGAAAGAGACTGCCATTTGCTGACTCTGTTATGATAGAAAGTGAGCAAACTGTCTTCTGTTGAAAGAGACTGCCATTTGCTGACTTTGTTGGGGAATCTGAACTATCTTCTGGACGAAGACTATCATTCGCTGACTCCGCTGGGGAATCATTTGTCAATCTGCCGGGAGATTCTGAATTTTCCTTTGACAAGAAGTGGCACCTCTTGACCCTGCTGGGGGAAATACCAAACCTCTAGAGAATTCTAAGATGTGAAGCAGACTATCTTGTCTGAAGAAGACTGTCGAATGTCGCTCTGCAGGAGAATCTCTGCTGAGGAATTCCAAAAGTGAACAAACTATCTCTTTGAGGGAGACTACCATCTGTTGACTTGCTTGGTGAGATCCTTGTGTATGAACTATTGTCTCGAAGGAAAAAGTTTCTCCAGAACTTGCAGGGGAAACTTGAGTTCATGCCTCAATGACTCGGGCATTCAAAGGATCAAAGCCTGATTCGGCTATGCAATTATGATGTAATGTATGCATGAATATTATGACAATGATAAAATGTAAAGTGAATGTGAATAGAATTGTCGCGGATGTAAAATCCTAAGATACGACTTGAATTCTTGCTGATCAGAAGATGTCCTCTTCTTGTAGTTCGAACTCTGTTGGGAATATATTAAAAGAAACTGAATATATTAAAAGAAACTACATGCAACAAAGATTATTAGAAAAGACTGCAAATGATCAAAATTGAATATTAAAATACCCGGTTAAATAGACACTGATGATAAAAAGCGACTACGAACTGCATCGAAAAAATAAGGCGAGCACACAAACATGATCTACGTGAAATGTATATTCACAAAGCAGATACTTAAAGGTCAAAATCAAAATATTTTTCTTTCTAATTTTCGTACAGTGTTGAATCGTTTTTTACCGGTCTACCTGTAGAACCAATTTTTCTAAAGATAGTAAAATAATTCAAAAAGACGCTTAAGGCGCATATTCATCCTTAAGGGTCAAAAATTGGGGTATGACAACTTCTAACGTGTTTTAACATCAATTAACAAGATACATATTCATCCTACTCCAATTTCAGCAAAATCACACAAAAGTTATGAATTCACTCAAAACTTAATAATCGCTAAAACCCAATATATATCAATCGAATCAAAAGATAGCCTAATCAATCTTACTACCCTTGAACACATAAGAGAGATTAACCGGAAGAGTTCCCCCTTACCTTTGATCGGAGTTCTTGAAAGCTCTCTTCCTCTACTTCTCTTCTGCTCTTTACGTGTTCAGCTTCTCCCAATTGCTCTTTTGTTTCTATTTTCCAAAATTCCTTGTTTTAAGAAAAATAGAGAATAAGTTTAGTAAAAGGCCCAACGTATAGCATCCCCTTTTTACTAAACACGACACTTGATCCATTAACATTCTTTCACAATTTTCCAATAATCCAATTTAATTAATTAATTCCAAATAATTAATTTAAATTCTCATTAAATTTATTTATAAAGTTATGGGGTGTTACAACTCCCGTCTCTGTCTCAGCTTCAATCAATCTTCCATCTCCATCTCATTATCTCTTCGCAATAACCTTTCCCCTTCACTTCGACTTAACAGAAAAATGCAATACAGGATCGAGTGAAAGATGCTTCCCGATCGGAGACGAGTTCGGTGTTTCCTCCATCTCGATCTGACGATAAGAAGTCCATAGCTACAGAGGTGCAGGTACTAGTTTGCTTTATCAACTATTTTTATTCTCTTTTCGTCAAACTCAGAGTGATGCTCTGTGATTATTCAATGAAGATGTTGCGACGTTTTTGTTATGAAGCGTGAACAGAGAAACAATGATTCAATCTTGAGATGTTGATGATGATTATCGTGAAGATTTTATTCTGGAGTTCTTGAGTGTGAAGATCATTGATTCAGTGTGAAGGTGAAGAAGATTCAAAAGAGGTTTGTGGATGAGAGTTGACGATTGTGATTGATTTCTGAAAGTTTTTGTGGAATGAATCGTGATTGAAGAATGAGAGTTTTTTGCAGATTTTCGTTGTGATGAATGAATTGAAGTCTTTTTGCAGAGATTTTTGAGTGAAGATCTTTAGAGCGTTTTTTTGGTGAAATTTTGTTATAGGTTGAAGATGAAGATTATGGATTCAGATAAAGGTTCTTACGATTGAAAAATCAAGAGAGAGATTGAAGAGGTGGAGAAGAATGGATTGAGGGAGAGAGATGAAGATTGTAACACCCGAAAATTCGATTATTCGCTTAATCTTGACGTTTGGAGTGTTTAGTGAAATTTTCATATTTTGGGACGATTTAATCGGTATTAGTTCGGGATAGAGGATCGACAATTAATCGAGATTTTTAATATTTTTAGTCTTAGAAATATTATTAGAGTGTCGGGTATTATTTTGGGAGTTTTAATAAAATAAATTAGATGAGCTGAGTGTTATGTTGTACGTGTAATTTGGTTTTGGCCCAAATTGAAATAATTGATAAGTGAGGATACACCTAGGTTTTTAGAAACTCAGTAACATAACATTTTGAGGAAAAATAGAAGAACGACAGAGAGAAGAGGAATTTTGGAGAAGAAAAGATATGCGTGAAGTTTGTCGTGAAGTGAATAATAGAAGGATTACGCGAAGCCGGAAAGCTTGGATTCGACCGGAATTGTAGAGCGGAATCTGAATATAAGGTAAGGGTGGGGTTCTTGCTCTATAAACGGGGATATGATGGACCGTATGTGGGGTTTAGGAAATTTTAGTATCTCTTTTTGTGCTATTAATGGTTCCGTGAATTTGCTAAAAAAATTGATGTCTGGAATTTGTGTGAAAATTATGTTGTTGTGTGATTACTATTTGATTATGTGATGTCCTTGATTTGGAATAAATTAAATTGGTAATTTATAAAGATGAACATGTTTTCTGTGTTGTGAACAAAATTGTGATGTTATGCTGTTGAATTTTCCTGAAATTGAAATCGGTGGTTGAGTTGAAAACTGATGCCGGAAGGAAAAACTAAATCTGAAAAGGAGAAGGAAACATTAGGGACGGGGGCCCTAACTATGGGACGGGCGTCCCTTAAGATTAAAAGAAAGTGGGGAGACCCACATCATGGGGGCGGGCGCCCTTTGGGAAGCATAGGAAAGGGGACGAACGTCCCTTAGGTAACTAAAGGTGGATTAGTAAATAGCAAAGATAAATTATGTGGAGAAATATAAGGTGTGTGTACATTAGCATCTAATTCATGTTCTTATGATAGTTAGATGCTGGTAATTATTAATGCATAATACTTTATGAATCATATATTTTAAATTAGAAATTACTTTCTTCAAGTTGTAGTATATGGTACTTACTAGTTTAATAATAATAATGATAATAATGATTTTAGTACTATTAGTAATATATTTAATAGTTGAACAAAGTTGTAGTGTAACATACAACACTGTTAGTTTTAGCAGAGTGAATTTAAAATAACATAGCCAAATTTATATGACAGTAGTATAATGACTAGCAGACAAAAAAATAATGTAGCAGAGTAATATACTCAGTGAACCAAAATAAACATTTAGCAGACCAAAACTAATTTAACCGAGTAGAATAAATCAGGCGTGTCCGGAAATGATTCGGTATCCGTATTTTTGGTGATGTTTTGGCGATGTTATGAGGCGATGAACTGTATGAATTTTTTTGATTTGCCGTTGTATTATTCGTGACGATTTATGATGATTGTTGATTATAGTTGTTGACTTGTTGTGTATATATTCTTCTTGACATGCTGTTGTGACGTAGTGATAATAATTTGTAGGCCTATGGCCAGTGACGATGCGATGTTATGATTTTGTGATTGCTGTGAAATGCAGGAAATAAAGCGACGTTTAGTTACCCTAATGATCGGTAACATTTGTGATATAGGCGTATGCCTCGCGACGTTGTTCTGTGATGTTTGTGATTTGTTGCATTTCATCAGTGTCTCATGATTTGCATGTTTTAGCGACGACCTAGATTGGCAAACAGCGACGAAGGCTTATGCCTGTTTTGATGCCTCTATTTATTGGCAATTGGTGATGAGGGATGAAGCCCTAGGTACCACATGCATGTGCATTTGATAGAGTCACATTTCATTTGTGTGATTATGAGTTTGTGTGTTGTGATGTGTGAGCTTATGCGAATTGATGTGAAATCTGAATATGAATTATGTGAGATATTGTGACGTGTGTTGTTTTAATTTAAAATGGTGAAGTTAATTAGACGGTAATGAGTATACCGCAAAGTGATGATTATTATGACTTGAACTTAAATATACTGTTTATCATCACCCTATTTATATGGTTTGATATCTCACCCCTTTCTTTTGTTTCGCTGTTACCTTTATACTGGTAACGTGCAGGTGATAGCTTTGATGAAGATTTAGACATTGTGAGTCAAGTCAGTGGTTGCTCTAATACGTAGCACTCGGGGGGATAAACGATTGTTTTATGAATTGTTATGTTTGATGGAATTTTAGTGACTTTTTACTTTGTTTTGTGACTCAAAGTTGTTTTGTGAAGATGCTATGATTAAATTAAATCATTATGAAATTTTGTGAATTCCGCTGCGAGATTAAATAATTGCTATGGACAAAGTGATTTTTAAAGATTAATTAAATTGTCGTTTATGTTATGTGCTATGTATCTATATGAAAGCAAGTAAGCCGTAAATGTTTTTGAAGGACGAAATGTGACATCTCAATTGTATGTTTTCTTGAATTTTATACTGTGATTTTCCGTATAATTATCGGGTAGAATTGGGGTGTTACAAAGATCGCGATGAAGGTAAGAATTGGTGGAGAGAAAGTTCGTTACATTCTGTTACTGATATTTTTCTTAATTTCTCTTATCAATTTTCTTTTGATCTCCTTCCTCTTTGTTGCGAGCTTTTTTTTTTAGTTTTCCCCCTTTTTTGTATGGTGCAGGTTTTTGAATGGTTTTATTATGGAATGAACCGATTATACTTGAGCTGCATAATTTATTTGGTTTTTTGTACTAGTTGAGTCTTGCTCTAGATTTTCGTTTTTTGATGGAATTTGGTGTAAATGTAATGAGTTTTGGATGATAATATTGGTTTTTTCTTTGTAATGAATGGAATAATGGATGGATATTATATTGAAATGAGTTTGGATGAATTTTGTGATGAATTTGGATAAAAATTTGAATGGGCTTTTCTTTTATAATCGGGACTCCAGGCAATTCAATACCACCTTAATCCGACTAAACTTGCACATTAAGAACTCATGGTCATAAGTGGTTTCTAATAAATCCAAATCTTCAATCTAATGAAAATTTGTCTTCGATTCTCAAACCATAAATGATTTGCATTTCAAGCAACCAATCAATTTGAAAGAAAGAACAATGACGCCTTCCTCGAGTCATATATCATCTTTTTACAAAGATACCTCCTCGACAAATAACCAAAACTCCTGGAGGACTTCTTTGATGGAGATAAGAATTGAAGCATATAAGAACGTCTCGACATGAAATCCAATGAATCTCAGTTGAATTAACAATGACAAACACCATGTATCAGAAACTCTTTTATTTTTCTTTGATTTCTGAGTGGTGAAACAAACGTCCTTGATAACTTATAGCACAGAGAAGAAGACAAATTTTGGGGCACAACAGTATGCTGAAGATTAAAATGACTTTCTGAATAGTATCAAAGAAGCTCAGAAGTTAGATGTGAAATTGGTGGATTCCATGGTTGGAATCGATCTATCTGAGAATAATGACTTTAAGTTGGATGCGCAAGGTGTGTTGAGATTTCGTAATCGAATTACAATTCCCGATGATGTGGATATGAAGAGAGTGATTCTTGAAGAAGGTTGGAAATGTGGCGTATAGAGTGGTGTTACCGCTGAATCTTTCAAATTTGCATGACGTATTTCACGTGTCGCAACTCTGGAAGTATATTTCTGATCCGTCTCATGTGATTCATATGGATGATGTGCAAGTGCGGGATAATCTCACGGTGGAGACTATGCCGATACAGATTGACGATAATGAAACAAAGATGCTTAGAGGTAAAGAGATTGCTTTGGTGAAAGTAGTTTGGTCGGGAGCTACCGGAGAGAGTATGATGTGGGAGTTGGAAAGCAGGATGCGAGTGTCGTATCCTGAGTTATTTGGATGAGGTAAATTTTCGAGGACGAAAATATTCTAAGTGGGGGAGAGTTGTAATGCCCGTTTTTATTTTAATTATTTATTTTATTGTGTGTTGTGTGAATTATTTGTTAATTATGTGATTAATTGGTTTTATGTTATTTTAGTAGGAATTAGTAGTAATGATTAGTGAGATTATTAGTAATTGGGCCTAACTTAGAATAAGAGTTAGTAAGTGGGAGGTGTTAATTATAGCTCATTAGTAATATGAGAAAGTTGGTAAGTTTAACAAAACAAGAGAGAATTGGGAAAATATAATTAGAATTGGCTTTTGGTGAAAGAAGAGAAAGAAGAGAAAAGGAGAGAAAGCTAGGTCAAATCCCAAAATTGGAAATTAGAGTTGTCTTCAATCCAAACCAAGGTAAGGACGGGATTCTTTCATGATAAGGGTTTGTATGATGATAGATTATGGTGGGGATTTGATTATATGCTTTAATATCCATGTTTGTGTGAGAACTTCAATTATGATGTTCTTAATAAATGTTGAAAATTGATGAATGATTTGTTGAATATTTGGGGAAATTAATGGAGGTTTAGATGATGGAGTAATGTTTATGCCCAATTTGTGTAGAATATAGGATTGTTTTTGTGTTAAAATTATGGTAAAAGTGGGTTTTGGGGTCAAGAAATCGCAGTCATAGAAACCCAAAATCGCAAAAAAAAATTCAGTTTTTTTTACAGTATGCGTCGACCTAAGGAAAGTTTCTGTTGACTCTTAGATTTTCAAAAACCAGCATGAGTCGACTTATGGTCGACTTGAGTGAACCTGAGGGGAACAGACTCAGCTACGCGTCGACCTAAGAAAAGCTTGCGTCGGCTCACAACATCCAACTTTTTGACAATTTTTGTAAAGATCATAACTTTTGACTCGAGTGTCCGTTTGACGCGCCGTTCAAACCTCCATAAAGCTGAAATCAATGCCTATCTAATGAAAATGATTTGAATGCCTTTTTAAAACTTTTCTTGAATTGTATTTTTCCCGATTTGGTGATATATTGTGAAGTTGAATATTTGTGTATGTTTGTATATCATAAAGACATGATTGAGAAGTGATGAATTACTATAATAGTAATGATATTGTTGTTGCCATTGAATCTTGGAATTGAGTCGATGTTGTTGAGACGATGTTTTTGTGTGTTATGAATGTTGTATTTGTGGATGTGCATCATTGAGTCGCATCTATTGCATAGTTTGAGATGGCCTGAATGAAAATGGCAACCACGACGATGGCCTGAGAATGGCAAAGTGACGATGGCCCAAATGGCAAATGTTTGATACAGAGTTTTACTCCAAATGGTACCACATGCATGTGCATAATGTTGATTCGCATTTTAAATAGTTGTGATTATGAAGTGAATGTTATGATGTGTTGATGACATGGTTGTGAAATTGAATATGTTCTTGTGAATGGTTAATAACATTGTTGTCGTGATGAAAGTTGTTTTGAATCGAGAAGTGGTGAATTATGTATGACCTTATCTTTGCTATAAGTATTATCATACGTTCATTTATACTGTTTGATATCTCACCCCTTCTGTTTAAATGTTACCCCTTGTTGGTAACGTGCAGGTAACGATGAGGAGTAGCCATTTACCGTTAGTAGCTCGAGTTTGTGTCCATTACTCTGATACATAGCACTCAGGGGGATTGACGCTTGTATTGTTTTA
Organism: Vicia villosa; assembly: GCF_029867415.1. Classification (NCBI taxonomy): domain Eukaryota; kingdom Viridiplantae; phylum Streptophyta; class Magnoliopsida; order Fabales; family Fabaceae; genus Vicia; species Vicia villosa. The sequence continues at coordinate 10,264 of NW_026706473.1, read as the reverse complement.
TATTGTCATGTTTAAGTTGGATTATGATTTGCTTCTATTGAAGTTGTATAATTATTTTGTTTATGTTGACAAAGATGTTATTACTTAGAAGTTTATGAGTTTGTGAATTGTGCTGCATTATTTCTAAAGTTGATTTGGTTATGAATTCTCCCTTTTGAGATATGCTATGTATCTGTTTAATGAGCTTGTAATTGTTATGTTTTAAGTTGATAATGTGAGGCCCCGTGTTGTTTTGATATTTTTGCACTCTGATTTTCGTATAAACCGTTGGGTAGATTTGGGGTGTTACAGTGATGGACACCACTAGAAGGTCAAATAAATGGGAGATTTGAGGCTAAATAATATTGTGTGAACTCATAGAGTCATTGAGAATGGTGACACTAAGATCACGAGTCTTACCTTTATCTCCATGAGTGCATGACAATGACTGTTCCATTAATGCCACCCGAGAGAGAGATGAAGATGATCACTCGTGGTGGGATTATGGTTCATCCTATTGTGTTATATCCAATATCAATAATTAATTAGCTAAAGGTGATGTTACCTGTAATATTTAAGCATTTTAATCTATATCGTCCCTAAGAGAAGCAAGAAATGCTTACAAGCACATCGATGTCCGGGATGGAAATGTTTCTTACCATTGAAGTATATGCTGTAACGACCATTTTATTTACGTATTTTATTTGATTATGTGTTATGTGAATTATTTAATTGATTATGTGTTAATTATGTATTTAATTGATTTTGTGTTATTTATTGGGAATTATTAGTAAATAACATAAGTTAGTAAGGTTATTGATTAGTGGGCCTATGATAGAATTAGTAATTGAGAGGTGCTAATTAGAGCCCATTAGCAATTTGAGAGTTAGTAAGGGTTTAACAAAAGACGAGTTTTAGAGAATACAGAGTTAGAAGCTCATTTGTTGAAATTGGGAAAAGAAGAGAAGAAAGAAGAGAAGAGGAGAAAGCTAGGTTTGAAGATAGAGTTGGCTTCAATCCAAAACCCAAGGTAAGGGTGAGATTCTTTCATGATAAGGGATTGTATGATGATAGGTTATGGTGGGGATTTGATTGTATACTTTAATATCCATGTCTATGTGAGAAATTGAAATCTTGATGTGTTGGTAAATGTTGAAATTGATGTTTGATTTATTGTGTTATTGATGCAATTGACATGTGTATTTGAATAGAAGTATGATATTAAGGTGGAGAAAAACACAAGAAATGGGGGATTGAATTGTGTTCTTTATCAAATTAAAATTCCCTTTCTCTAAATTCCTTTCTTTCTCTTAGTATCTCATCTTCTGGATATGCTTTAATGTTGCAGAAGCATGTTTGGAATGGAGATGCATAACCAATGAGATATTCATTTCAACTTCTTTATATAATCAGAACTTCTGACTTGTCTCAGTACAATTCTGAATACATTCTGCATGTATGTTCTGAGTTAAATGAATTGTACAGAAAGTAAAAGACACGTTCATTTTTATCCTGGTTCACCTTCTGAATAAGGCTACCTCCAGTCCACCCTCCTCAGGTTATTTGCCTCTCAACAGAGGACTTAATCCACTATAACCAAACTTGATTACACCTGCACGATCAACCGTCGTGACTAACAACCTGCACAACCAACTGCTGTGACTAACCCTGCACAAGCTACCCGGGAGTGACTAACCCCTAGAAGACTGAACCGTTCAGTGATCTCAACGAGATATAACGTTCATCAATCTAGTAACCTGCACAAGCCATCTGCTCGTGACTAACTGCAATGGATTGTTCAGTGATCTGATCCACAGATATAACATCCATTGAATCCTGCACAGCCAACTGCTATGACTAACCCTACACAACCAACTTGTTGTGGCTAACCCTAGATGATGAACCGTTTAGTGATCCCATAAGGATATAACGTTCATCAATCCTCTAGAGATTACAAGTGTGCTTCTTATTTAAGCAGATTTTCTCCTAGTCTTAAGTACATATTGTGGTGTCGTTTTTTTTACCTCCCCGTTTCACTTGGGAGGACGGCACGCTAGACCCTTCACGCGAAATTTGGAAGGAGAATGCGCCCGTGGTGGGATGAATTTTATTTCAGTTCTTCCTACGATATCACACGAACTTTCTTATTTGTCCTACGAGTAGGAAAGGGGAAAAAAGATCTCAACTAAACCCTAGGAGTTTGCTAAGTGTGGGGATTTCACCTAGACTAGAAATTCTGGAGTCCGGGAGGTCGGTTATACATAGGGAAGTGTTTAAACACCCTACATATCTGTAGTACTCTACAGGAACCTTCTCTGTGTCATTTGTGATTGTGTTTATTGCTAATGATTGGGAAAGTTTCTCCTTTGTGTTAGGAGAAGGAATTGAATTGATTTTAAAATACAGACAGACAGACAAACTGACTATTTTTGGTATTTTATTAGCTCGCTGAGATTCCTTGTGAACCTCATGCCTACATATCCCTAGTGGAAGTCAGAGCTTAATGTAGTTCGGGGGACTAACTAGGGAAATTAATTATTTTTGAGTGCCTTGCTTGAAGCTCAAGGTTGAAGCTTTGAATTAAATCTCTGTTTACAGTAAAGAGGCATGAAATCATCTTTACAGAGAGGTATTTGTACTATTCTACCACAAACATTTAAAAGAGTGACAGAATAACTAAATTCATTTCATTCAAGAAGGGGACCTTACTTGTGTATGTGCAAGTATACCAGTCAAATGCCTCTTAAATGAAAGAAAGATGCTCATCCAAATTAGGGAAAGTTACCACATGTCTGGGTTTTACTGCCAGCTCATGCCTTTCAAAATCCTAAATGGGAGACTTGATTAAAATTGAAATTGAAATGTTTGTTTGTTTGAATGTGGTAGAGTAGTAAAAAAAATATCTCTCTATAGAGATAAACTATGTCTATCTACTGTATAAAAGATTTGACTTTAGCTGGCTTGTATGAGGCCCAAGCTTGAGGCTTTTTGATTGATTAATTAATATATTGACTCTGGGAGATGACTCCGCTGGGGATTAATTACAAGGTATTTTTGTGTTCTGTACAAAGCCCAGAATTGAGGCTGACTCTATTTGGAGAGTGTTTATTTGATGAATTTTTATTTGGTGTTCTGTACAAAGCCCAGAATTGAGGCTGACTCTACTTAGGGAGACTATATTTGTGTGCCTTGTACAAAGCCCAAGGTTGTGGCTGACTGCTGAAGATAACTGAATTTTTGAGACTATGAATGACTCTATTTTGTGTGCCTTGTACAAAGCCCAAGGTTGTGGCTGACTCTAGCTAGGGAAAACATTATTTTCTGCCTTGTACAAAGCCCAAGGTTTTGGCAGACTCTTTTAAATGAATGGAGTATGGATGACTCTATGGGGAAAAGATCCTAGGTGTTAGGAATCTTTGACACATGAAAGTATGGTTTAAACTGCCTTGTACAAAGCCCAAGGTTGTGGCTACTGAATGATGAAGAACTCACCGGGGGAGACTCTATTATCTGCCTTGTACAATGCCCAAGGTTGAGGCTGACTCTTGACATGTGAGTTTTATTGTTTGATGCCTTGTATGAAGCCCAAGGTTGAGGCTAACTGTTTTTGTTGGTTTTGACTCTACTGAGGAGATTTTATTTATTAAAAGGCTGTTTTTCTGATGGAAGCTAACCCTTTCCAGGGATTTTGACTCAGGTGGTGAATTTGTCTGTTAAAAGACTGACTTTATCATGTTTTTGGAGGCTGACCCTTTCCAGGGGTTTTGACTCTTTTGGGGAAATTATCTCCTAAGAGAATGAATCTTTGGTTTTGAAAGACTGATGTTGGAGGCTAACCCTTTCCAGGGGTTTTGACATTTTAAACAGATTTTTATTAATTGACTTTGGAGGCTAACCCTTTCCAGGGATTTTATTAAAATGAAGGAATGATTTTGGAGGCTAACCCTTTCCAGGGGTTTTGATTAAGATGAAAGAATGATTTTGGAGGCTAACCCTTTCCAGGGGTTTTTGTTAAAATGATTGGCAGAAAGATTATCTAATGAGACTTCTTGTTTAAAGCCCAAGATGAAGGCTGACACTTGCTGAGGATAAGCAAACATGGATCCTAGACTCTGCTAAGGAAGATTGATGAAGATAAGGGTGACAGAGACTGTCCATGTCTCTCATTCCAAAAAGTGCACTCAATGTGAGATTGAGGCAATCTTAGCTTGTTTAAAGTCTGGTTTAAATTGGAAGAAACTCACCAGGGTAGGCTAAAAGGTGACTAAAGACCTGTTCCTATGTTTATAAGAAACCTGATGGGTCCTTGTATACAAGCTCAAGAGGAAGCTGGAAATGCTTTTAAGAAGCCTGTGGGTCCTTGTACAAAGCCCAAGAGGAGGCTAATCGAGGGTCCTTGTTATAGCACAAGAGAAAGCTATGTAGTTTTGAACTTATTTTGGCTCTAAGCAAATGGGTAAGAGGTTTCACTGGGAATAATTCCTCTTTGGGTGGATGTGTCCTATTTTTTGGATTCTAAGGTTTTTGCCAAGATGTTTCACCGGGAATAATTCATCTTGGGGGTTTGAACTACAGATCTCTAATTAGGAAAGAGCCTTCACCGGGAAGACATTCTCAATCCTAGGCCATATTCCTATAATATATATATATAGTTTAACTGTCCTAGGGTTTATACTCAAACGTAGTTCTAAACTAATATATATGCACAGTTTATATTTGACAGTAATTTAAATAAAGACTGTAAATTGAAAGCTTGTAAAGCCTAACCTGGATGGAGTGGAGGCCATTGAAGAAGTATGTACAGAGCCTCAACAGTAATTGGTGGATAACAGTTGAATATATATATGATAAACAGTTAAGGGTTTTTGAAAACAGAAGAAGTGAAGATGGACAAAGGTCACATAGGTATCTGAAGAGTTTCACCGGGAATAATGCCCTTCAAATACCAGAAGAATGTTTTGAAAACAGAAAGAAGATTTTGAAAATACAGTTTTGAAAACAAGCTAAGAAGAGAAGGTGTTTGGGACTTACACTCTATTAGAGGCCCAGTACTTTACAGTACTGGTTACAAAAGCAGTTTTGAAAATGATTCGAAATGATATAAGGTTTTGTTGTTTGAAAACCTTAATCATTTGATTTAAACGGAGATTGAAAACAGTTTTGAATATTGACAAAAGTCAATTTAATTAAGGTAAAGAATAAAGATCTATGCCTAATTAAGACCTAAACAATTAGGGTTTTATCATAAACTTATTTTCAAAATAATTAGGTTAAAACAAAATGAATATATATATTTAAAGTTTTTAAGAAAACACTTTAAAACATACTATGTTAAACCTAATTAAAATACATGAAATAAATAATATTTTTATGATTTTTTTGATTATTCACAAAATAGATATATTAAATAAAAAGTGTGTGAAAAATGAAGTGAAAATGATTTAATTTGATAGGTTAAATAATCATGTGAAGTTGTGAAGAGAATAGGTGTGAAAAGTGATAAAAAATTTAGAAATGTCTCCACCAAGGCTTGAACTCACGCCCTTTAGGTCACACACCCAAAACCACACCACTGAGCCAACGCGCGTATGGTGATAGCAACTCTCACTCATTTGGTTATGTTTCAAAACAAGTGATAAATCATTGAAAAATAAAAGAATCAAAAAGTCTGGGGCGAGGGGGATTCGAACCCCAGACTTTGGGCATGAGGAGACTAAGAGCGCATGTGTGGCCACTGGGGCAAGTTATTCATTCGTTTATGAAACGCATATCATTAAATATAAAATAAACTCTGTTCAGAGATTTAAAAAATGGCGCCACCCTCCATCTTCGTCTTCAACCTCAAGCTCCAACATTTTTGAAATTCTGATTCTCTCAAATCTCAACCAATGGTCCAGGTGTAAACATGAAACTTGCTCTAAATTCACTCACGATTCTAAATATGTAACTAATATATATTTATATTAACTACATCTAACTAATTTACCAGAAATCGTGAAGAACCCTAAAATTTAAAAATCAAATTAAATGACTATACTGAAAGATAAATGAATGATGATAGAGGGTTTTCAATCCTCTGATGATGCTGAACAAGATAGAATCGAGCTATTTCTTAAAGAATGCTTAAATTAAATAGGTGGAGTTCAGAAACTTACCTCTGAAAATGGAGGTCGTGAGGATGATAGAGAGCAACTGGGCTTGTATGAATGATCCCAAAAGCTTCCTTGTGACTCAGTGATGCTAACTGAATGCTTGTTGTAACCTCAATCCTCCTGAATTGTTCTATGGACCTCCCTCGATTTGAGCTTCAAGTGAACATGGAGAGTGATGATTCTTGAGTTACAGATGAGCTGCAGCCATCTGAACAGCTTCACTACCTCCTATGGAACGTGCCAGGATGCTTGGCTTGATTGGAAACCTTCTGAATTGCACTATGGACCTCCAACTGCAACTGCTCCAAAGTGAGAGCAACAATGGTGTTCCTCCACTTACAGAAGTGATCCAGGTGCTTGGATCACCTCAAATGACCTCCCTTGAGATGTTAGAATGCTTACTTTCCAAAGATAAGCTCTGGTTTGAAGAAAACGATTCTTCTTGCCAAAGAACTTTGAAAAACAATAAGCATGAGAAGAGAAAGAGAAAGCAAGGAATATGGTTGCTTTGGTGTGTTTTTCTACTGAAGTATGCCCTCCTATTTATAGGCAAATGAATGCAGATCAATTGGCTGTGGTGAGTTTGCTTAATGAAAGAAATTTGGTTTCTTAAGCATGAAGGAAGTTTGCAAATATCTCTTATGCAATGATGAGAATTTTGATTCCATTTGATCAATCCCCTAGCCCTCTATTTTGCTTGATCTTAGGGGACAATTCTGAGATAGAAATGAGCTCTAATTGGTTGGTGAGAAGATTCCTTGGGTGATTCATCAATTTGCCATAAATTCCTAAATGTAATAATTACATAATCACATGTTCTTGTTTTTAGAATCTTCTTCAATTATCATGGCATGGTGAAAATGAATGCATGGCATGTTTTCAGATGTGTTATGGGTCGTGTAGCATCCATATTTGAGGTCATGTGCACAAAATTTCAAAGTTCCAAAATGATGCATGACCTATAATTTCACTTCATGAGGCCAACTTTGAACAAGCATAACTCTTAGCTCAAAATGAATTTGGAGAAGGTTGAACACAATTTGGAAAGCCCTAAACATCTACTTCAAATCATTAGTTTGGAGTTTCTTCAAAATCCTTTGGCAAATTTGTGAAAAATGAGGCCAAAGTTGGAAGAAAACTAGGTTAAAACACTTAGAAAAATTTCTAAGTGTTTATGACCTAAAACTCCAAAATTTCCAAAACTCTTAAATGATTGATCTTTTGAAAAAAGTTCCTTTGTAAGATGTTGTTTTATTTTGCAAGATCTACAACTTTCATGTTGGAAGTTTTTTGAGTTGTGTAGGTGAAATTTTGAGTTCTCACCATGCCTCAAAAAACCCTAATTCCCGACTTTTCGCTCCTTGATGAATTTCTTTGAATTTCTTTAGTCAAATGACTTTAATATCCATATATTGATGATATTGATCTTTGAAAGCCATGGTTTGACCAAAAATCTCAAAAGTCAATGGTGATCCCATACAGTTGACTTTTTCCAAATAAGGTGAGATTTTGGACTTTTGTGTAGAATCAAGATCTTTTCCTCAGATGAATGATGTAAATGGATTATATTGAGGTAGTAGAGACTCTTGAATCATGTCTTGAGTTTTGGATCCATGCCCTGATTAAAAAGTCAACTATCTTGGGGAATTAGGTCAAAAACCCTAATTGTCGACCAGAGGACAATGATGACTGTAGACTTTGAATTGAGGTGTAATGTCCAGTGGATCTTGTCATATGAGTTATTTGAAGATGATTGATGTCTTTGAATGGTCCCCTAGGGCTTTTTAGGGTTTCCCAAAGGTGATCCCTGAGTTTAGTCCTTGATAGGCCCAAAAAACCCTAGTCTGGTGACCTGAGTAACTCTGTACTTAGATGACTGGGTGTCTAATCAATCATAGGTGAAATAATGAAGCTCTTGAGTCTTAGAGACTAATCCTTCTATTGATTGATCCTTTTCCTGAGCTTTCTTGTCTTTGAACACCCTTGATTGAATGTCAGACTGCTCTGGGTACTTACTTTGTCTTGATGAAAATCCTGAAGATATGTTATCTCAGGGGGGTCAAAAATTAGGGTATGACAGATGCCCCTATTTAAGTTTCTTTTATCTGGAGGGAGAGAGATTGAGATCTCGATCTCTCCTGCGTAAAAGAGACTTAAATATCAAAGAATGCCCGAATTTTGGGCGCTCCTGAGATGATAAAATCTTTGTATGATTTGATCCCATTGTCGCACTTGGCGGGGAACGAGGAGACAAACTCCTGTAGAAACACTTGATGTGGATTCTGGCGAATGGATGGCAGTGTAGGATGCGCAATCCATCTTCTTTAACTAAGTGTTGATACTTAGAAAAAGGTAAACAACCTCCCCTTTGTTTCGGATGTCCATATCTCGAAACTGGTCTCAGTTGTGTTTTGGACAATATCTCAAATAAAGAGAAAATTTCCAAAAGGTCTGTTTCCTCATCAAACTTCTCATCAGCACTTGGAGATGAGATACCATTTGACGGTAAATAAAGAAACTTCAAAGGTTTGTTTCCTCATCAAACTTCTTACCAGCACTTGGAGGTAAGATACCATTTGACAGTAAATAAAGAAACTTCAAGGGTTTGTTTCCTCATCAAACTTCTTACCAGCACTTGGAGGTAAGATACCATTTGACGGTAAATAAAGAAACTTCAAGGGTTTGTTTCCTCATCAAACTTCTTACCAGCACTTGGAGGTAAGATACCATTTGACGGTAAATAAAGAAACTTCAAGGGTTTGTTTCCTCATCAAACTTCTTACCAGCACTTGGAGGTAAGATACCATTTGACGGTAAAATAAAGAAACTTCAAGGGTTATTTCCTCATCAAACTTCTTACCAGCACTTGGAGGTAAGATACCATTTGACGGTAAATAAAGAAACTTCCCCATCTTCCCTTTTGACTTGACGTCTTTGAAGGATCGTCACATGGTCCCGCGCTCTTTTGAGGGGCTAATGACTTTGTTTGAAGGCGGACAAACTGTTTTCGGGGTGAAAACCAACATTTATTGTCCTCTTGAATGTTTAACAGACAAATTGTCTTTCCTTGGGGAAAAACTACCATTTGTTGACTCCGCTGGGGATCATGAACTATCTTTTGGACGAAGACTACCATTCACTGATTCCGCTGGGGAATCATTTGTCAATCTGCTGGGAGATTCTGAAATATTTTCTTTGACGAAAAAGTGGCATCTCTTGACCCTGCTGGGGAAATACCAAACTGTTTTTCAGGAGGAAAAACTACCACTTGTCAATTATGTCGAGGAATCCATATTTCTTAGAGAAGAGAACCGCTTATCGACCCTGTAGGGAATTCCAAAATGCGAAACAGACTATCTTATCTGAAGAAAACTGTCGAGTGTCGCTCTGCAGGAGAATCTCGGCTGAGGAATTCCAAAAGTGAACAAACTATCCCTTTGAGGGAGACTACCATTTGTTGACTTGCTTGGGGAGATCCTCGTGTATGAACTGTTGTCTCGAAGGAAAAAGCTTCTCCGGAACTTGCAGGGGAAACTTGAGTTCATGCCTTAATGACTTAGGCATTCACATGATCAAAGCCTGACTCGACTATGCAATTATGATGTAATGTATGCATGAATATTATGACAATGATAAAATGTAAAGTGAATGTGAATGGAATTATCGCGGATGTAAAATCCTATGATACGACTTGAATTCTTGTTGATCAGAAGATGTCCTTTTCTTGTAGTTCGAACTCTGTTGGGAATATCTGGTTATCAGTTGTCCGCTGTCCGAAGTGAGTAATATGAATTGAAGTAAAGATCCGTCATCGGGAGATATTCGCAAAGCGACCTCATGGGGAAATATTGGTTCCCGGAGTCTCAACCGTTCTTGGAGCAACTGTTTGCATTCTTCCTATTGTTTGTAAACCTCAGAAAGAAATTTCACCTTTATTTTGCAAGTAAATTCAATTTATTTTATGAAAACAATTGTTTCAAGAAAATGACTGTTTAAATTTAAAACGCATTTCAAGAAACTGAATAAGACTAGATTGCAAAGAAAAGCACAAGGCTCAAATTATTATATATGGAATGGTAACCAGCCAAATGCTTGATTCCATGGAGTATTTACAAAGTTGGAAATTGGTAATT